>NC_061804.1:2407500-2577500 GCF_021462225.1 Girardinichthys multiradiatus
CTGCTGAGCCCAAACTAACCAAAACAAACTTCTCAAGGCTGTGACATACCCAGATGTCTGATGGATGTTTCACTAGAGTCCACACTGCTGTGCAACTCCCACAATGTATGCATATATGTTTTATTTCAGAAATACGGTCCAATTATTTGAGGTCTGACCTGCCAATTCTGAGTTTTTTTCAGTCATCCAAAAATAAAAAGAACAAGGACTTACAAAATGATCCCTATATATGCAAAAAGCTGCACCATTGTGGTAGTCATTGTGTCAACATGGCTTTTTTTTCTATTTGTTTTTTTTACACAAATCAAAGTACTTGGTGTTGGTTGGTGTTATTATGGAACAATAGTGGGAATTATTTTGTTTTTGACTTGCCATTCACAAATCAGAGGGAGATTATTGGTGTATCTCTAATAAAATACTTGCAAACAAGTCAAACAACCTGTAGCATTTCTTCTTTATAACCTGTAAACGCCTGATCAGTGCATCTCTACAATTAAATGTACTGCATCGTCTTTCAGTCAAGGTCGGCAGTTTTACTTTCTCATATTTCAATAAATTGCTTATTATTGCTTATTTAGGCTGCTTAAACAGCACAGACAGACTTTAAAAGCAGCCAGGTTTTGGCATTAAGGGAAGAAAACAAAAGATTTGGAAACACCACTCGGCTGAGAGGCCCAACAGACTAGACTAGCATCTGCATTTCAACAACTTTGGCTGTTAAATGCAACAGAAACTAAAGCCTCTTTAGTCCTACCTCTGACTCCGAGCCAAATCTAAACACTTTAATGTGACAACTTTGGAGCACATTTATCCTGATCCTGGAGACGGGCTGCAGCCTGAATGCTACTAAAAAATAAAAGATACACATTTACCACCACTGCAAACAAACCAGCAGGATCACAAAAAACAAATCAGGCCAGGTTTGGTCAGAGTAGGCAGCATCCAAGAAAGCAATTCATGGCTGAAAAAGCATCAAATCATGATGATTTCTTTATGTTACCTCTAACATGGAGCACTCTACAATATTCTCTCAAAAGCAACCGTCTGAGGTTTGACTCTATTGACAATGTCAACTTTAAAACATACTACTCACATATAAATCTGATAAATGCAAGATGAAGCCACACCCCAAAATACCATTAAAATCTTCAGCAAAGTCAATTTTAGCCTTTCAGTAAATTTCAAGTCTTCTACATGCTCAAAAATCCTGCATTAGTACATAGTCACCCACTTTCTACACCCATTTATTCCTTACTGTTGGGTTTGCACCTGTCCATCAGAGCAACACATAGTTTGAGAGTAAAAAAGTAAAGGGTTTTTCTTGTCTTTCACACTTAAATGTTTCAGATGAAACTCATTTTAACTTGAGTAAAAACATAAAAATCCATCTTCAAATGCAGATTTAATTTATTGGGCAGGGGATCAGTTTTTCATAAAGGCCAATCTTATATTTGGTGAAACCGTATTTTGATAATCCGGTTACATCTGGCATAAAACTAATGTGGGCTTTCAGGAAAAAGAACATCATCAAGTTAGTCATTGTGGTGGCCAGTTATCATGAATGCATGATGGCGGTTGCTGCTGCCAAAAGGTCGAACAACCAGTTATTAAGGTCAGGGGGCAATTATTTATTTATTTTTTTTTTTTTTTTTACATAGAGCCAGGTTGGTTTGGATAACTTCTTTCCAATAGTGAAATCCTGATCTGAAATTATTCTTCGAATTTACTTAAGTTATCGGAATCTAACTATAAATTTAGCTTGATCTTAAACTTTAACTGAAAAGCAAAATCATCTGAAACCTGTAAGAGTAAATATTTTAACGACACAGTACCCCCCCCCACCCCAACTTTAAAATTTAAACCAATAAATCAGATATATCCTTAAACTACTTCAATTACAGTAGGCATACTGCTTACAGTAAATTAAAAGACTTTTTCAAACCTTGAAAGATTAAAATTTAAACATTTTCCGGGATTCCCCTCACCTGTAATACCCTGCAACGAGGACCTAGCTTCCCTACTAACATGCTAACAGCAGCTAGCTAGGATGAACAGCCATGTGGGAGCGCTTTTCTGGCTCTGACAGCAAACACAACACATGACAACCAGTTTCCTGGTCGCCGATCATCTACGCGGTCTCACCTTGGGCAACCTAGCTGACATTAATCCTCAAACTGAGTGCAGACAAGACGGCTAATTTAGCCAGCTAACCTGCTAGCAGCCATGCCTTTTTTTTTCTCGGGGAACACGTGGAGTGAACACGTGACGTCGCATAACAAACCTGCTCCTTTTTAGCGATTAAACGAGCAGATGCTTTTATGATAGGCAATATTTCAGGACGGAGTACCTGCCCCGAGTAGGCTGCGAGTGGAAGTGGGCAGCGCACATAGTAGAGCCGGGCTAACGGGAAGGGCTAGGGAGACAGACTAGGCCAAAGGGGAGCGTGTGTGTGTGTGTGTGTGTGTGTGTGCTATTGTTAGCCCTGGCTAAGCTGCTACACAGCCAACCACAGCTCATGTTTAATTCTGATTTAAGTGCCACGGACGTGTCATTAATGCTTGGCGTGGCTGGTTGTTCCAAAAGACAAAACATATTAAACTGAAGTAAAGACTGCTTTAAATATTTGGCAAGGCCAAAGAATGTGTACGTGTGTCTGATCAGACTGCAAAATATGGTGGACAGTCGGCTTCTTACATGAAAGAAAGTTTGCAACAAGACTGCAATGATGACACTGCAAAAAAAAAAAAAAAAAAAATTTAATAAATAAATTTAAAAAAAACCGAGCTAAACATAAAGATCCTTGTAAATATGGATGCAGTAGGATCAAACTTGTCACAAGCAGGTTTTCTAAGTGAGCTACAGCACAAATGCAGTTTGAGAGACAAACCACTAAATTACACCTCTTAGATTATGTTGGGGGGTGATTAAGACCGTAAATCATGCTGAACACAAACATCGTGATAATCTATATTCATAACACAAAACTCCGGCTGATCGAGCATTTTAGGTGTTTTTAAAGGGTGTGACCCCTTGTGCCCAGAGCCCCCCATGATCGACCCTAAGAATATCCTTCACTGTGTGTAGATGAGGAGGAGGAGGAGGATCTTTAACTCCAAATAGAAAAGAGCCTGACAGCTCCCCTTATTTCTTTTTATTTAAGTTGGGTCTCTGCTTCTCTAAATGCTAAACATCCAGTAAAGAACAGTGACAGGCAGTAGAGGACGGTGTTTGGAGGAGACATACCAGTGTGCGCCTCTCCATTCACGCTGACCACGGTCACCGCGTTCATTTTCCTGGTCCACGGGTTCACCTTGGGCGGGGGAGCTTCAGTAAACTCCTTCTTGCCCCCGCTGCCTTTAACTCCCTCCTCGCTCGGCTTGTCTCCGTTGTCACAGCCGTCCTCGTCCTGCTGGAGCTCTGCTGCCTGTGTCTGCTCCTCGACGCCGGTGGTCCCTCCCAGTCCGGCGCTGCTGTCGGCGACACCTCGCTGCCGCTTGGCCCGCTGCTGCTGCTGCTCCTCCTCCTCCTCCTCCTCTCCGACCGGCTCGCCGCAGATGATTTTATCGTGCTCCTCCGCCTTAGCAAGCGGGTTGCCGAGCAGGAGAGCCTCCACCTGAGTGGCCATTTCCCCACCACCGTCTTTCTTTCCCCCCTTCCTAGGATTTAACAATCCCTTCCTTGCCCCTCTCTTACTAGTCCGAATCCGCCTTCAATTTCAGGGAAGTGTGAAGTTGCTCCACGGGGCCTGCCGCTCCTCTGTCGCTCCGAGACCCAAAGAGCTTCGGCCCGGGATGCGGAGCGGTCAGCACCGAGAAAAAACCACGGGAAAAACGCCAAAAAAACGTGTCCAACGGCCTCTCAGGATTACAACCTTATCAGCGCCACTAGCAGCAATATGGATGATCCCCACCACGCGACAGACGGGTGCGCGCACGTACGATGTGGAGGAGGAGAAGTAGCCACGTAAACGTAAGGAACGCGCTTAAGGGGTCAGGTCGGGATGGTGCATTCAGGCGCTGTCTGAAATAAAATGACTGCTCATTCTCCAATTTCCGTTACACTTTAGAATAAATAAAAAGGAACATTTTGCGTGTTTTTCCAAATTTGCGATAAACATTCAGTGTAGTTTGTGGAATAACCGTTCAAGCAAATTACAAAGCTTGTTTCTTTACTCAGTTTTCTTGGCAAAATAGCTACAGTTCAGTCTGTGTCGGTATAGATAACATTTCAAGTCTTGCCACAGAGATAGGTTGGATTTGGGTCTGGACTTTGGCTGGGCCATTCTCGTTGTCCTGTTCAAAGGTGAACCTTTGCCCCAGTTTTGAGTCTTTGTAGCCTCTAACAGGTTTACTTCCAGGATTATTCTGCTTTAACTCCATATATCTTCCCATCTGCTCCGACCAATTTCCCTGTCCTTGCTGAAGACAAGTATTCTCTCAGCCTAATGCTGCTACCTCCATCTCTCAGCATGGGGATGGTGTGTTCAAGGTGGTGTGCAGTGTCACTTTCAGCCACATATAGCATTTTCATGCTCACAAAAAGTTAGGTTTTGGTTTCATCAGACCAAAGCATATGCTTCTGGTGTCCCTTTATAGCTTGTGCCAAACTTTAAACAGAACCTTTTATGTATTATGTTTAACAATGTCTTTCTTGTACCACCCTTCCATAAAAGTCAGATTTCTGGAATACATGGCAATTCTTCCATTTGAGCTGTGGATCTCTGCAGGTTCTCCAGCTACGATGGACCTCTTGGCTGCTTTTCTGATTAATGCTGTCCTTGCCTAGACTTTCAATTTAGATGGACAGCCATCTCTTACTAGTTCTACAGTTGTGCCATATTCTTTCTGTTTGTGGATACTGTGCTCCTTGGTTTTTATTGTGCTGTTTGTTCTTTAAAAAACCTTTGAGGTCTACGCAGAGCATCTGGATTTATACTTAAACTAAATTACTTCTGAATCTAAACGGTTTCCCTGGATTTTATTTACAGGCATCCTAGGAAAGGGGGATGACTACAGATACAGGCAGCACTCTTCAGTTATTTGCAGACTGTGCTCTGTTTTATGTTGGTTGATCACATAAAATCCAGGTAAAACACCTTGAAGCTTGTGGTTTTGATGTGACATAATTGGAAAAGCTGAAGACTTTGAATGGTTTTCAACAGACAGAACAGAGGAAAGAGAAAGGCTGACAGAAAGCTTGGAGAACTACTGAGGCAGATAACATTGGAAGAGCACATCAAGTAAGGTTTGGTTAAAAACTTTTTATTGACTGAATTAAATTGGGCAAATGCATACCTTTTTCTCACTCAGCCATATACAAAAGAAGGAAGAACCAGACAGAAATGAACGACTGTCATTTATTTTGGTTATACATTGAAAATCTATCTGGATGACATCTAGTAATACAGTCAGTCGTCTTTTCTTCTAAAATACAGAGCAGTGTCACATTTGCACAACTGAGGAAAATGTTTTTAAAAACACAACTAAGAAACCAACATTTAAAAAAGCCGATATTGTTTGCTACAGTTTTGTTGTTAAATTGATTTTAATTAGTGTGAATGTTCAGTAAAAGGCAGTTATTTCTACTAGTGTAAAAGGAGCTGTGGAAAAAACATCCCACAACTCTAAACTGATTTCCAAAAGTATTTACACCCCTTGAATTATTTCAACAAACACAAACTACAATGTGCTTCATTTGAGTTTTATGTATTCAACCAACACAAAGTGGTGTTTACTTGTGAAATAAAGGAAAACAATAGTTTTAACATATTTTAACAAATAAAAGTCTAAAAAGTGGGCCATGTTACCTTTAAATCAAATCGAGTTGCCTTCAAAACACGTAGTAAGTTATAAAGTAATCTAAGTATATAAACGGCTGTTCTGTGAAGGTCTCAGTGGTTTGTTGGAGAAAGGTTTGATCATCGTTTTTCTTTGCAGAATACCTCAGACTCAGTTAGATTAGATGGATAATGTTTATGAACATCATGAGTATCAGTGTTAAAGAATCTGGATTCCTCTCCAAGCCAGATATCCTATTTTTTAAATTTAAAAAATCATACATAATTTTTTTACAATTGTACGCATTTGTTAGAAAATGCAATCCATTTCTGTTTACTACTTGGTAAAATTAGAAAAACAATTAATATTTTAGCTAGACATTTGAGATCATTAATTTCCTATCAAAATGTCCAGGTTGTGTAAACATGCTTGGAGGTAAAACGCTTTCTGATTCAGGTTCTGAAATGTTCCGATGAACGTGAAGGCACCGTGAGTCCCAGTGTGACGTGGGCTTCGGGCAGCCCAAACATCAGCCTTAATAGAGCATAAACACTTCATGTTTGTTAGATAACAATCTGTAAGTAATCACTGGTCTGTTCTAACTTTGTTGTCACATTAAGGTGAGTTGACAAAAATGGCATGATCTGAACTTTCTCCACGCTGCACACGTGCCCATAACCCCGACTTTCAGAGCGTTTTTGGATTTTTGTTTTTAAATCTGAGGTTTCATGTTCTGACCACAACCAGCTGGTATACTTGCAGGGTTTATATGAACATGTGAGCTTGCACTGAGGGGCTCCTCAGTATAGGTCCTTCGGAGTCTGTCTCTTTGCTTACGCAATTAAAAACCTTCAGCTTCGAGTTAATATTTATGTTTAAATCAAATTAAAAGTGCAAAGAAAAGTTTTGAAAGACCTCCAGAAGGCTTGAAGAACCACTGCTTAAGAATACTTTAAGGAATTAACACACAGTCTGGCTCCTTGAAAACAAAACACAAAGGATGGCTCCAGACATTTGCACAATGCTGTGGTTATACAATTAAAATAGCTGAAGGACCCAATAACAACGACGCATTTGGACCCGAGGTTCTTGCAAAAAGGCATAAATCGTGTTTGCACATGCACCACAGGTGATCCCTCTGCTCTTTCTGATCCTGGCTGCAGGACTGTCTGGCAACTTTAAGAACTGGTAAACACTTTGAGCCAGCTGTTCACAGTTCTGTGAAGGCGTTAAGCATTCAGCATGCCTAGACATAAAAAAAAGTGTAATCAAAAGTGTAATCTTCACACTGTATCTCTTTAAAGCAAATCTATTTCTGCATATTTTAGAGTGAAAATTAATCTGCGGCCATAGAAATAGATGAGAAATGGCTCATGTTATTGTGCTTTGCAAATCACTGAACCCTTTAACTTACATTAAGCATGTGGGAGCTTGCAAATAATTTTCTTACAATTGTACGCATTTGTTAGAAAATGCAATCCATTTCTGTTTACTACTTGGTAAAATTAGAAAAACAATTAATATTTTAGCTAGACATGGTTGTTAATAGCTGGAAGCCAAAATCATCAACGGTAACAGAAATAAACGCTTGAAATATCATACTGTGGGTAAGGATTTAATTACCGTATATACAGCATATGAGTTTCACTTTTGAATGGAATTACTGAAATAAATTAACTCTTTGATGATATTTTTATTTACAGAGATGCATCTTCCAGTTTGATCTTTAACTATCCTTTCAGGTTTCACAGCATGAAGTTACAGAACATTTCTCCATGTTTGTCTTTAGGGGTTTAAAATGAAAGTACATGGGTGCAGAAACTTTAGCTGCAGCTTAAAAGACCCTGAGTTCATGACTAAAACCTGAAGTATGCAGTCAGTCAGCAGAGATCCTGAGAAGGATGATACTCCCCATAATGCACAGTACTATTTCTGCATTATTGTGGAAGGCGTAGTAATATTCAGTCTGTATGAATGACAGGTATGTGAAGAGAGACATGTTAAAAATCTGCACAAGAAAGTGTCTACAGAACAGATTTGTATTTAACATCTGAATTAATCTAATGCCTAAGTTAATTTTTCTGCACACACTGAATAATCCCAAGTGCTTAAAAATCTGAAACTCCCACAACTTTATGAAGTTGTTGGTTGTTGTTGGAGACATCTGAAAATGTTTTTCCGCATCCGATCTACAAACAATGCTGAATTGATCACATAAAAAACTGTAAAAATCTAAGAGAAATCACTGCAGTAACACACAGGCGTGGGAAGAAAACCAGAGAAACTCCTTGAGACTGTCACAGTTAAGGAAGCAAAACCCTTTGGGGGAATGGGGCGAGGCAGACAAGACAGGACCAGTGTCCCCACTCCTGATGCTGTTAAGCTATTGGCTATTACTCACTTCTTTATCATGTGACTCTCTGCAGTTTGTATTAATACCCTTGAGTTTTTGCAGGCATGCACCTGTGACATCTCTGAATGAGTTGGAAATAAGCTTGTAGGAATGATAGACAACCAGAAGCTCAGTCTTCCATCAAGGCAAGAGAGCAAAGGTGGAGCTACAGTGGGCATTAATAGTACAGCCCTGTTAAGTTTCCAGGTTTTTGTAATGTATAACTGAGACCAACATAAAAGGATTTCATCATTTTATTACAACAGTCATTTTGTGTAGGAATCTTTCAGCATGGCAGATCATCACTTAGCCACATTTACCCACTTTTATTTTAAAAGAATGCTCCAAATCTGCAGATTTGAGAGTTTCATGCACTCCCCACTTTAGATCACACACATTTTCAATGAGTTTGAGGTAGATTCTGACTGGCCAATTCCAAATCCTCAGGCTTCTTCTGTTGAATTGGGAAAAAAACACTTTGGGTTCTGTCCTGCTGAAAGATACAGAACCTTTTCATCTTCATATTTCTAGCAGAAACTTGAAGGTTTTGTGCCTGGTATTTGGAACTGTTCCTAACTCCCCCAACTTTTCCTGAGGCTCCAGTTCCAGCTGAAGAAAAACAGCCCCAAAATACATAGTGATGCCACCACCATGCTTCACTTTAGGTATGGTTTTCTTTAGGTGTTGTGCAGTGTTACCATTGTGCCAGAACTACATTTTAGAAGCATGGCCAAAAAGTTCAGCATTGGTTTCATCAGATCAGGACCCATTTTGACTTTCAATCTGTCTTTACAAAATGTAATTAGGATTAATGTTTTTGGGTTTCTTTTGTAAGAAAAGGCTTCCATCCTGCCCTCCTACCTCATAGCCCAGACACAGTAACGATTTATGATATGGACAACATGGCTTCCCATCCAGGGCGCAATGGCCAAGGAGGTGCCACAAGCATATGGAAAAAATGACACCCATCAGAACATTTAGGAGAATCTTAAGTATTTACAAACTAGGTATGGTTCTATGAACATTTATATCATGGAAACAATTGTGAAGACATTGTAGTGACAGTGTGGCATTAATGCAAGAACCACCTCTGCACAAACATCTGAAGACAACAGGAGATGTTTGTCACATGTTCTACACAGAGAGTACTGGTCAGAAATCCCTGCAGTTGTTGCTGTAGGTTTTTGACAGCCTCCCTGACCAGTTTTCATCTCGCCTTTTTTCAGTTTTGGAGGTACTTCCAGTTCTTGGTAATGCCATTGTTGTTTCATATTTTCTCCACTCGATGAGAGCCGCCAGGAATGCAGAGAGAATAATCAGAGCTGACCTTCCCTCCATCCAGGACTTATACAGGTCTAGGGTCAAGAAAAGAGCTGCTAAAATCTCTGCAGACCCCACACACCCTGCACATAAACTGTTTAGAGTTTTACCTTCAGGCCGTCGCTACAGAGCACTGTTCACTAAAACCAGCCGCCACAGAGACAGTTTCTTCCTCCAGGCTGTTTCTCTGATGAACATTTAATAGAGAACAAAACAACAGCATACAGATGTTGCAAATGTACCTTTTCATTATATATGTGTATATTGTATATTGTAAATATGTATATTCTGTAATGCAAAAACAAACCCAAAGAGCAAAGTGTACCGGAGTCAAATTCCTTGTTTGTATGTACGAACTTAGCAATAAAGCTGATTCTGATTCACTGTGTTCCTCGATAAATCTAATGCTTAGCAAATAGTTTCGATTCTCCTGACACACTTTTTGACGATGAGATCCCTCTGAGGCTTGAATTTGCATTTAATCTTTAACTCACATCCCAGTTATAAGAAGATGTCCAAACTAATACAACAAGGTTATTTTAGTTTTTCACCTTTTAAATGAACCCCTGGGATAATTCAATTCAATTCAGTTTTATTTATATAGCGCCAATTCACAACACGTTGTCTCAAGGCACTTCACAACAGTCAGGTTCATACATTCCTATTAATTGTAACCATTGAACAGTTCAGTCAGATTCAGTTATTTATTCAAATTGGATAAAACGTTTTTCTATCTAAGCAGATGAATGCATCCAGTCAGTGACTTGCAGCATTCACTCCTCCTGGATGAGCATGTAGAGACAGTGGACAGTCACTGGTGTTGACTTTGCAGCAATCCCTCATACTGAGCATGCATGTAGCGACAGTGGAGAGGAAAAACTCCCTTTTAACAGGAAGAAACCTCCAGCAGAACCAGAACCAGGCTCAGTGTGAGCGGCCATCTGCCACGACCGACTGGAGGTTTGAGAGAACAGAGCAGAGACACAAAGAGAACAAAGAAGCACTGATCCAGGAGTACTTTCTATGGGAAGGAAAAGTAAATGTTAATGGATGTAGCTCCTTTAGTCGTTTCATCTAGAAAGAAAGAACAGATAAACTCTGATCCAGTTTTCAAGGTTAGAGTCTGAAAGAGAGCACATAGAGTTAGTCACAGTAGAAGCTCAGTCAGTAGCCATGTCTAGGAGAGAGAAAGGGTTAAACACTGAAAGACTGGGCTATGTGGATCATCGGTAGAGGGTGAGCATTAAGTTGTTGCCAGCAGAAGCTCGGACGATTCCCCTCTCCAGAAAGGTGTCACAGGTAGACACAGAGTCAGGCCAGATGTAGCTTCTAGGAAGAGAAAAGAGAGAACAAAGTTAAAAGCTGAAATAACAGCAAATAATGCAAAATTGGAGAGTAGTGTGAGAATGTAGTGAAGAGGGTGAAAGTGGTCATTATGTCCTCCAGCAGCCTAAGCCTATAGCAGCATAACTACACAGATAGTTTCAGTTCAGATTATTTAGTTAAACGGCGCTTATTTACAACAATGTCGTCAAAAGGAACCCCAAAAAGGGTCCCACTGATGGTCATTGTTATACTAAAAACCACAAGGATTGGGATACCTCTCTCTGTCAGACTGATTATAACCATTGGAAAAGAGAAGGGGTCATACAGGTAGCAGAAATGGAGGGTGTGTTTGCACCTCAACCATAACTGAGCCGGTTTAGGCTAAACCTGATTCCCCCTTACTCCAACCAACAGGGAGAGAGGAAGGCTCCCTCCCTGATAAACTAAGACACTCTAAGTATAAGCTTTATCAAAAAGGAAAGTTTTAAGCCTAGCCTTAAAAGTAGACAGGGTGTCTGCCTCACGGACTAAAACTGGGAGCTGGTTCCACAGGAGAGGAGCCTGATAACTAAAGGATCTGCCTCCCAATCTACTTCTAGAGACTCTAGGAACCACCAGTAAACCTGCAGTCTGAGAACAAAGTGCTCTGTTAGGAACATATGGACCAATCAGATCTCTGATGTATGATGGAGCTAGATCATTAAGGGCTTTATATGTGAGGAGGAGAATTTTAAATTCTATTCTGGATTTAACAGGGAGCCAATGAAGGGAAGCTAAAATAGGAGAAATATGATCTCTCTTTTTAATTTTCATCAGAACTCTTGCTGCAGCATTTTGAATCAGCTGAAGGCTTTTAACTGCATTTTGTGGACATCCTGATAGTAAAGAATTACAATAGTCCAGCCTTGAAGTAACAAATGCATGGACTAGTTTTTCAGCGTCACTCCTGGACAGGATATTTCTAATTTTGGCAATGTTCCGGAGGTGAAAGAAGGAAATCATAGAAACCTGTTTAATATGGGATTTAAATGACATGTCCTGATCAAAAATAACACCAAGGTTTTTTACTTTATTATCAGAGGTCAATTTAATGCCATCCAGGTTAAGTGATTGACTAAGCAGTTTCTTTTTTAAAGACTCCGGTCCAAAGACGACAACTTCTGTTTTGTCTGAATTTAGAAGCAAAAAATGTAAAGTCATCCAAGTTTTTATATCTTCAAGACATGCTTGTAGTCTATCTAACTGGTTGGGCTCATCAGGATTCATGGATATGTAAAGCTTAGTATCATCAGCGTAACAGTGAAAATGTATCCCATGCTGCCTGATAATTTGACCTATTGGAAGCATATATATAGTAAAGAGAATTGGCCCAAGTACTGAACCCTGTGGTACTCCACAATTAACCCTGGAGTTTAAAGATGATTTATTATTTACATGAACAAACTGGAATCTGTCAGACAGATAAGATTTAAACCAGCCTAGTGCTGTTCCCCTGATCCCTACAGCATATTCCAGCCTTTTTAAGAGAATATTATGGTCGACTGGATCAAATGCAGCACTGAGATCTAACAGAACCAGAACAGATACAAGTCCATTATCTGAGGCCATAAGAATATCATTAGTGACTTTCAGCAGAGCTGTTTCAGTGCTATGATGAGCTCTGAAACCTGACTGAAACTCTTCAAACAGGTCATTGCTGTATAAATGTTCACACATTTGATTAGCAACTATTTTCTCAAGAATTTTAGATAAGAATGGAAGATTGGATATAGGTCTGTAATTTATTAAATCATCTCGATTAAGCGAAGGTTTCTTAAGTAAAGGTTTAATTACAGCTAACTTAAAAGCCTGTGGTTCTGATCCATTTACTAAAGATAGATTAATCATATCTAAAATGGGGCTGGTAATCAGAGGGAACACTTCCTTAAATGATTTGGTTGGGATTGGGTCTAACATACAAGTTGAAGGTTTAGATGAAGCTAATATTTCTGATAACTCAGGAAGCTTCACAACATAACTATTTGCTTTTTTTTTTGGTTGTACAGGTTATACAGGGGTTGGACAATGAAACTGAAACACCTGGTTTTAGACCACAATAATTTATTAGTATGGTGTAGGGCCTCCTTTTGCGGCCAATACAGCATCAATTCATCTTGGGAATGACATATACAAGTCCTGCACAGTGGTCAGAGGGATTTTAAGCCATTCTTCTTGCAGGATAGTGGCCAGGTCACTATGTGATACTGGTGGAGGAAAACGTTTCCTGACTCGCTCCTCCAAAACACCCCAAAGTGGCTCAATAATATTTAGATCTGGTGACTGTGCAGGCCATGGGAGATGTTCAACTTCACTTTCATGTTCATCAAACCAGTCTTTCACCAGTCTTGCTGTGTGTATTGGTGCATTGTCATCCTGATACACGGCACCGCCTTCAGGATACAATGTTTGAACCATTGGATGCACATGGTCCTCAAGAATGGTTCGGTAGTCCTTGGCAGTGACGCGCCCATCTAGCACAAGTATTGGGCCAAAGGAATGCCATGATATGGCAGCCCAAACCATCACTGATCCACCCCCATGCTTCACTCTGGGCATGCAACAGTCTGGGTGGTACGCTTCTTTGGGGCTTCTCCACACCGTAACTCTGGGATGTGGGGAAAACAGTAAAGGTGGACTCATCAGAGAACAATACATGTTTCACATTGTCCACAGCCCAAGATTTGCGCTCCTTGCACCATTGAAACCGACGTTTGGCATTGGCATGAGTGACCAAAGGTTTGGCTATAGCAGCCCGGCCGTGTATATTGACCCTGTGGAGCTCCCGAAGGACAGTTCTGGTGGAAACAGGAGAGTTGAGGTGCACATTAAATTCTGCCGTGATTTGGGCAGCCGTGGTTTTATGTTTTTTGGATACAATCCAGGTTAGCACCTGAACATCCCTTTCAGACAGCTTCCTCTTGCATCCACAGTTAATCCTGTTGGATGTGGTTCGTCCTTCTTGGTGGTATGCTGACATTACCCTGGATACCGTGGCTCTTGATACATCACAAAGACTTGCTGTCTTGGTCACAGATGCGCCAGCAAGACGTGCACCAACAATTTGTCCTCTTTTGAACTCTGGTATGTCACCCATAATGTTGTGTGCATTTCAATATTTTGAACAAAACTGTGCTCTTATCCTGCTAATTGAACCTTCACACTCTGCTCTTACTGGTGCAATGTGCAATCAATGAAGACTGGCTACCAGGCTGGTCCAATTTAGCCATGAAACCTCCCACACTAAAATTACAGGTGTTTCAGTTTCATTGTCCAACCCCTGTAGGTGATATTAAAGTCGAATGTTAATAGAGGTGCTTACTCTTTGTATATCCAATGTATGTCATCAAAATGTTTCATAATCAGCCCTGGTTAAAACTGTCAACATGGACAAAAGATGAGCTTAATACACATAGAACCAGATCAGTATCCTAAAGACCAAAATTCTGTGCTTTTGTTTATTATGTAAAAGTTCAAGAACATTTTAAAGAGAAAATCTCTTTTATCTGAAGCTTGTTCCCCCTGAGGACAGAACATCCAGGCTACATCAAAGTGATGTTGCATTTCCAGTCCAAGGCTACACATTTTTCTTGTAAAGTCCACACATAATACCTCCACAAGCACAGGAAAACACAAGCGAACCAAAACCTCAGGTCAGGAATTGGCAGAGGAATAATTATTACACTGTAGAGGTTATCTACAGCATTTATCAGTCACTTTCTGAGTATTGTGGGATCATACGACTGGTTAACAGCCGTCCAGAATTTGACCTAAATGTCTCTCTTGATCGTCAGACCAGGCAGGGACTCACACATGAGCAGTGGCAACTCTCAAAATCACATTAGATGTGATTTACTTTGTATTGGTCCACCTACCAATAAGGAATTAGTCATTTAACGACAGCTCAAACACGTGCAGTAGCTTTCTGTTTAACTTTTAACTACAAAACCATCTTTAATAGTCTTTTTCTGTATGCACAAATCACCTGTGACTCCAAAACTGCAACTACCCTTGCGTGAAGGACTTTGAATGCCAGTAACAATGAAAAGAACAATGTTCTATTGATGTTTTATTAACTTTTTGTGCATTTCATTACTTTAGATTTTCCAAAGTAAAATTCTCAGCTTTTATTTGGTCAACATTTAAAATTCCAGAGCATGGGAAAAATAACATATGTTATAAGCGAGGCAGATTTTTCTGATTTGGAACTTGGAGATTCAGACTTCAGAGTACAAATGAAATTCAGCCATATGCTGCAGTGACATTTTCTATCTGGAAACTCAGAGGTTCACCAACTCTGACTTTAAAAGTCAATATGGTTGCGTAACACAGAAAATGTGGTCATAACATAAGTATTAAACTGTGTATTTCCATTGCTCATAGTATGTGTCTGAGTTTGTCACACACATAGTACTCTACAAAATATGCTAGTTAGCATTTTGCCATCGTGTTTGCATAACATAGCCAGTTCCCAGCCAACATTTAGATATAGGGTCTATAAAGGTACGAAATGGGATGGAAAATGTGCCCCATAAGGGATTCTCCAAAGGTTACAATGCTTCAAAGAAATACAAAGACAAAGCAGTATGTCAGCAATATTGCATACTAAATATATAATTGTGAGAAGGACGTCTTTTAGAAGATATATCAAGTGAAAGGAAAAGGGGTCCAAGTACAAATCCTTGAGGTATGCCAGTTGCAACAGACAGATTTGTTCTCTCTCTCTCTCTTATACTAAGTATATTTACATTATTTTTTTATTCTAGTTTTTGGGTGCATTTAAGTTGGCAGACGAATGTAGAATTAAATTAAAGGGAGTTTTAAAGTTGAAGTTGTTATTGTACAGGTCCTTCTCAAAAAATTAGCATAGTGTGATAAAGTTCATTATTTTCCATAATGTCATGATGAAAATTTAACATTCATATATTTTAGATTCATTGCACACTAACTGAAATATTTCAGGTCTTTCATTGTCTTAATACGGATGATTTTGGCATACAGCTCATGAAAACCCAAAATTCCTATCTCACAAAATTAGCATATCATTAAAAGGGTCTCTAAACGAGCTATGAACCTAATCATCTGAATCAACGAGTTAACTCTAAACACCTGCAAAATATTCCTGAGGCCTTTAAAACTCCCAGCCTGGTTCATCACTCAAAACCCCAATCATGGGTAAGACTGCCGACCTGACTGCTGTCCAGAAGGCCACTATTGACACCCTCAAGCAAGAGGGTAAGACACAGAAAGAAATTTCTGAACGAATAGGCTGTTCCCAGAGTGCTGTATCAAGGCACCTCAGTGGGAAGTCTGTGGGAAGGAAAAAGTGTGGCAGAAAACGCTGCACAACGAGAAGAGGTGACCGGACCCTGAGGAAGATTGTGGAGAAGGGCTGATTCCAGACCTTGGGGGACCTGCTGAAGCAGTGGACTGAGTCTGGAGTAGAAACATCCAGAGCCACCGTGCACAGGCGTGTGCAGGAAATGGGCTACAGGTGCCGCATTCCCCAGTCCTGGGCTACAGAGAAGCAGCACTGGACTGTTGCTCAGTGGTCCAAAGTACTTTTTTCGGATGAAAGCAAATTCTGCATGTCATTCAGAAATCAAGGTGCCAGAGTCTGGAGGAAGACTGGGGAGAAGGAAATGCCAAAATGCCAGAAGTCCAGTGTCAAGTACCCACAGTCAGTGATGGTCTGGGGTGCCGTGTCAGCTGCTGGTGTTGGTCCACTGTGTTTTATCAAGGGCAGGGTCAATGCAGCTAGCTATCAGGAGATTTTGGATCACTTCATGCTTCCATCTGCTGAAAAGCTTTATGGAGATGAAGATTTCATTTTTCAGCACGACCTGACACCTGCTCACAGTGCCAAAACCACTGGTAAATGGTTTACTGACCATGGTATCACTGTGCTCAATTGGCCTGCCAACTCTCCTGACCTGAACCCCATAGAGAATCTGTGGGATATTGTGAAGAGAACGTTGAGAGACTCAAGACCCAACACTCTGGATGAGCTAAAGGCCGCTATCGAAGCATCCTGGGCCTCCATAAGACCTCAGCAGTGCCACAGGCTGATTGCCTCCATGCCACGCCGCATTGAAGCAGTCATTTCTGCAAAAGGATTCCCGACCAAGTATTGAGTGCATAACTGTACATGATTATTTGAAGGTTGACGTTTTTTGTATTAAAAACACTTTTCTTTTATTGGTCGGATGAAATATGCTAATTTTGTGAGATAGGAATTTTGGGTTTTCATGAGCTGTATGCCAAAATCATCCATATTAAGACAATAAAAGACCTGAAATATTTCAGTTAGTGTGCAATGAATCTAAAATGTATGAATGTTAAATTTTCATCATGACATTATGGAAAATAATGAACTTTATCACAATATGCTAATTTTTTGAGAAGAACCTGTATGTAGGGGCTGAGTTAGAATTGTTTAAAGGTTCTATAGGTAGGCCTATTCATTACAAATTGTATCTAACTTCAGTATGATTTCAAAACAAATAAATGCAAAATTCTTTATTAGTTTAGTATGTCTACATTCCAATAGCACGTAGCCATTTCAGTGGCTGATTTTTCTGATTTGGAACTCGGAGATTCAGACTTTAGAGTAAAAAATTAAATACAATGATATACTGCTGGAAGATTACCTGCTAAAGACAAATTTTCAGTTTGGAAACTCCGAGGTTCCCCACCCACTCTGACTTTAAAATCCAACATGGCTGCGCAGTACAGAAAATGTGGTGATAGTTATAAAGCTGTAATTGAGAAACTAGGTTTTCTCTAAATTTTGTTGATTTATTAAATTTAGTTAATTTCGTTAATTTCATGACAAACAAAACATAAAGTTCTTTGTCAGTTTAACATTGCTACTTCGAATTAGACTGTAACTAGATAGTTTTAAAGTTTAAAAGTTAAGGTTACTGAGCGCCTGAGTTTGCATTGTGAGATAGTGTCTGTTTATATTCCTTATTTATTCTGAATGAAACCTAATTTAAAAATAAACAAAAACCTACAGAATTTTTAGCTTATCATAGTGACATTTCATTAGCCAGTAGCTTGATAGGTTTACATTTACTTCAGTTGTAATGAGGCATCTGAGTTATGGCTGTGTTTGATCCTGACAAATTAACACTAAATTAAGATTTATTTAAAAATAAACAAAATATTACAGATAACTTTAAAATGGCTACATTCTATTATTGTGTAGCTAGCTATAAATTTTAAAGTTAGTCAGACAACTATGTTAGCGTTGTGAAACAATGTCTGTTTATATCTCTGACAGATTCTCTTAATGAAGGTTTAATAAAAATAAAAAAAAACACCTGACAGACATTTCTATCAGCTCTGTTGATATCCCTGATAGATTTATTTTTATAGGAAGCTTTATTTTATAACAAAATACAGACGTCTTTTATTACTTCAACATGGCTACACTCAAGTAGCCTGCTGCTAACTAGTTTAAAACTAATGCCTCAAAACGTTTTTCTTTGATTCCCTTTGGAAAGAAAATACAGGACGTTATTGTGGAACATTTTCTATTTAGGCATGACAATTATTCAAGCAACACGTTTACCTCAGTAATACATGTGTGAAAACATATAGAAGTACAGTTCAATTGTGTTTTATGGCAATAGGTCCTTAAAACCACAATGTTGGTTCTGGCTTCATGGCTTGACTTGTGGGTTGTTTATCACAAAGGTAGCACAGATTGTTGTTGTGGGACTGAATGAAACTCTGACAGCACACACACACACACACACACACACACACACACAGACATGACTGAATGTACAAGGCACTGCTATTGTCTTGTTATTAAGTTGTAGCCACCCTCAGACTACAAAATCTTTCCACACACATGTACCAAATCCTGTGCATTTACAATCATAGTCTCCTGTAGATTAAGGACATGTAGACAGAGACACGCACAGCCTAACCCCTGCCTTGTCCACTGTGACCCCACACTGTAAACAGAATGAAAGGTTGTTCGATGGCAGCAGCCTATTCTTTGTGGGCGATGACACCAGTGAAACGTAAAGCCCTCTGGTATTGTCCAGCACACCGGTGCTCTTTAGCAGTCCAATCACCAGTAAAATAGCAATGGGCCACTGAGTAGAAAACAGGGATCAGCAACTGGTCAGCAAATCACAGCTGAAAGCCATTAAATAGCGGATTTGCTGTGTAAGCAGGACAAGCTTGGACCAGCTCCTTTGTGTAGCTCGTCTGTGTATGCAGAGGTAAATAAAGTCACATATATGCAGAGAAGGTATTGATCATGAGTTCATTACCAGTGTTTTTTTAGACGGCGCTCAAAATCTCTCACAGACACACTGATCTCAAACATATTATAGAAAAAAAATTAAGATTTCTCAACCAATAGTCATTGAATATAGTACAGTATGAGGAAGTGACTCATAGCTCCTTCAGTTTTACTTTTACAAAAATATATGTCATACCAAATTTAGGCATGAGACCACAACATTTAAAAAAAACAGGATTGAATAATAAAGAGTGATCACAACATTTCATCTGTGGACACTGACAATACAGATAAATAAAAAACGCGCACAAATGTGATGGATTTTAATCATTATCTAAAAATGATTTGTATCGACATCAAACACCACAAGCCTTAAAAAAGTTGAGCAAAAATAAGACAAGAATAAGATGGGATAAAAATGATCCGTCTTGCATGATAAAATTCCCTCTTTTCTTAAACTATGATGTAACGAGGTGGTAAAAAAAAGGCAATCGGGCACCATGTGGGGCGTCTAAGCGCCATCTTGTGGCAGGTTTGTTAAATGTCTGAAACTAATGTGTCGTTCGTTTTCTCTTCTTTTTAAATAAAGAAATAGTTGATTAAGACGCAGCCTAATAAAGTGCTGCTTATTTCTAAAGTCCTAGGAGCTGAAAACTATGCAAAGAGTTGATGACCAACTGAAACATACAAAGTGAAACTCCCTGGTGATGTGTCCGGTCTTTATTTATTTCCTGTTTCTTAATGATATGACTTCCAGATACAAGAGATTTTAAAACCTAACGCTCGGTTTGTCTGGCACTAAGTTCCTCCTTTTTTTTTTTTTTTAAGTAAAAACCATATTTCATGCTGTCGTGACATGAACATAAGCTAAGAACAACTTCATAACATTAATAACAGCTTTTCTGTCTTCTTTCTATAGAAAAGTCCAAGACTTTTGAAGCTTAATCTATCTGGATGCATCTACATACACAAAAAAGTTTTCCTTCTTACATTAACTTAAATTCAATTAAATTAAATTACCGATATGATGTTTGTAATTTGGTTATTTAACGTTACCAGACAGACATGACCCATAAGGATTACCCAAGACTGATTTAGTGATATTAAGCAATGTTAAATTATATTGTTGTCAATGAACCTATAAGTCTCATAATCCAACAAAAATGTATCTGAAGGATGAACTTTTTCCCTTCCCACAAACGACCATCATTTATCAAAGGAAGAAACACTTCTGAGATTTCTATTTATTGCTCAGGATTTAAATGTATTCTAAAGCACTAAAATTAAAAGAAAAAAAGCTAGTAAATAAGGGAATTCATTATTACGTTAATTACTGACCCACTACTGAATAATATGCACAAAACAAACACAGATGCCCAGAGAAAGCGATTTTAGATGGAAAGAAACCAAGGTTTGGAATCAGTCTTGATCCATCAGCTTTCAGCACCAAATCCACCACGATAGAAAGAACTCAGTGTTTTATTTTGGTCTGAGTCGGGCTGTTCCAACACCTATAGAACCAGCTGGGTCCTTGTTTAGGTGTGTTTGTCTTCTAGAAACTCTGATTGGTTGTTCCAAAAAAAACAAAACAAACACAACAAAAGTGCTCCTTGTAATCAGTGTAGAGAAATTAACTGATGATAGAGTTTAGACTGGATTCAGAAATGTGTTAATCATGATAAAACTTAGCAAAATTAAATTAATTGTCGCACAGCATCAACATGTTTGAACGTAGCTTATTTACATGCTCGTCATTATTTTGATTTGCTTATTATTTTGTTTACTAGCCATGCTGGTCGTTTTCATACTGCACTAATTTTCATATTAATTTCATATTAATATTGAAATTCAGCATTTTACTGTGATCTCTTGTAAAATGAGGTTTAGTTTGGTAAAATGACCAAAACAAAAAAAAAGGTAAAGAAAACAGAACTGAACAGAGGAGCAGAGTCTGCTGATGGAGGAGAAGAGAGGAGTCTTGAAAGGTAGATTTGGTCCTGGGATCACAGTGGGAACAAACAGGCATTCCCAGCAGATCAATGTGTCGTTCCCTTTCAGCAGCAGCCTGGAATGTGAGCAGCTCTGGTACCTGCTGGTACCTGCTGGTACCTGCTGGTACCTGCTGCATTCAGAAGCTAGAGAGGAGATAGCAGAACACCAGAGAACCTCTCCACAGATGGGGAGCGTTGGAGATGACCATATAGGCTTAGGCTGCTGACATCATCATGTACAATACATTAAATACTTATTATCACCTCATCTACATCTTCCTTATAGTGCTTAGATTATTGTACTGTTGTCTAGAGTTTGTATTTATGTATATATTTTCGAGTTTTTCAATTTTTTTCAAATTTTTTTGATAGCATTTTACAGTCTTTAAATATTTAAATAATTATGTACTATATTGTTTATTCATGATTATTCAATATTTGTTCTATTATTTATTTATCCTTCCTAATATTACCCTGCTAGAGGTGCCCCTTTAATCTGTCCTGCCTCTTAAACTATTTAACTTTCCCCTTGTGGGGATGATAAGGTTTTTCTTATCTCCATATTTTAATAATTGTATGATTGTTATAGAAATTTATGTGTTCATTTATTCAACTGTTTAGGGGGTGGATACATGCGCGATTGAGCCGATAGCATTTTATTATTTCACTGTCTTTGGAGAATATCTCTCCTTTCTCTCTGTCTTTCTGTCATCTGGCCTGCTTAAGACACTCATAGGCTCACTAAAAGTCCTCCTCACTACTCTTAACATCTCCTCACGTAGGAGCTCTCTTAAGGCCTAAAATGCTTTGTGAATAACTTTTATCTTACTGAGAGAAAATTCTAAGAAAAATCTTAAAATTCGAGAAATTCTAAGATTTTTCTTAGAATGACGTCATTAGGAATTACTTTTAGACTTAGGATTCTTTGTGAATATGAGCCCTGTCCTTTTAAACAAATTGTCTTATTGCCACCAAAGACTTTTAAAAGGCCTTTACCATGACTTTAGGCCTGGTCAGATGACACCTGACAGTAGATGGTGTCCCAAAACCAAAAAGATCTGTTTTAAAATGAACTCGAAATGACGTTATGAGCAAAAAATGAGAGTAGAATAGTGAGATTACCAGTACGGTCATTCTGTAATCCATTAGTGACTGGCTCAAATAATCATTGGATTTTAACTGAAGTGTTTGTATTGCTGATTCAAGAACTTTTTGTACAAGTATACAAACCTCCCCATTTCTTTTATAAAATAATAAATATTTGATGATAGCTCCTCGATGAGGCTAACTCTTCTACCATATTGAATTCCTAATGAATGACTTTTTAGTGACTGATTAGTAATAATGACACTGACATATATTATATACATTATTGTATAAAATATATGTTGGGGTCACCCATTTTAGGGGATAGACTGGCTGGGCTGCGCAACTCAACAGACGTCGTATCTAAGAAATGAAGGTCAGTCAGTCCGAACAATTGGGAAAACTTTGAAAGTGTCCCCAAGTGCAGTCGCAAAAACCATCAAGCGCTACAAAGAAACTGGCTCACATGAGGACCACCCCAGGAAAGGAAGACCAAGAGTCACCTCTGCTGCGGACGATAAGTTCATCCGAGTCACCAGCCTCAGAAATCGCAGGTTAACAGCAGCTCAGATTAGAGAACAGGTCAATGCCACACAGAGTTCTAGCAGCAGACACATCTCTAGAACAACTGTTAAGAGGAGACTGTGTGAATCAGGCCTTCGTGGTAAAATAGCTGCTAGGAAACCACTGCTGAGGACAGGCAACAAGCAGAAGAGACTTGTTTGGGCTAAAGAAGACAAGGAATGGACATTAGACCAGTGGAAATCTGTGCTTTGGTCTGATGAGTCCAAGTTTGAGATCTTTGGTTCCAACCACCGTGTCTTTGTGCAGCGCAGAAGAGGTGAACAGATGGACTCTACATGCCTGGTTCCCACCATGAAGCATGGAGGAGGAGGTATGATGGTGTGGGGGTGCTTTGCTGGTGACACTGTTGGGGATTTATTCAAAATTGAAGGCATACTGAACCAGCATGGCTACCACAGCATCTTGCAGCGACATGCTATTGCATCCGGTTTACGTTTAGTTGGACCATCATTTATTGTTCAACAGGACAATGACCCCAAACACACCTCCAGGCTGTGTAAGGACTATTTGACCAAGAGGGAGAGTGATGGGGTGCTGCGCCAGATGACCTGGCCTCTACAGTCACCGGACCTGAACCCAATCGAGATGGTTTGGGGTGAGCTGGACCACAGAGTGAAGGAAAAAGGGCCAACAAGTGCTAAGCATCTCTGGGAACTCCTTCAAGACTGTTGGAAAACCATTTCAGGTGACGACCTCTTGAAGCTCATCAACAGAATACCAAGAGTGTGTGGAGCAGTAATCAAAGCAAAAGGTGTCTACTTTGAAGAACCTAGAATATAAGACATATTTTCAGTTGTTTCACACTTTTTTGTTCAGTATATAATTCCACATGTGTTAATTCATAGTTTTGATGGCTTCAGTGTGAAGCTACAATATTCATAGTCATGAAAATAAAGACAACTCTTTGAATGAGAAGGTGTGTCCAAACTTTTGGTCTGTACTGTATTTAAGAGAAACGTTTGTGTTCATTTCATGCATGAGTGATTCATCTGTCAAAATAAGGTCAAAGTTCCCCCACCTCTGGTGAAGCGGTTGAATAAACAATGACATTTAGCGTGGTTTTGGTTAATAATTCTCAATTATTAATGATAAATAACTAATTGTAATTATTAAATGCTTTGAGCCCATAATCACAACACCAGAGGACATATCTGATTTCTATTCGTAAGTAATGATTTTTGGTTAAGAAATTATTATTCTGAATTATGATTTTTAATTATAATTTTGATCAATATTAATTAATCAATAATCATAATCCTTACAAATATAATGTAACCAATTAATTGCTGCCTAATATAAAAAATTACGGTTAGTTATGGATTATTTTAAAGCTTTTTAAATCCCTGAAAGAAAATAATCAACTTAACTGAAACTTCCAAATTGAAAAAGCCTTAAAAGAGATGTTGTCTGGCATTACAATAGACAACTTGACCACAAAAGTCTAGAAATGTTATACACTTATCGTATTTTAAAGATCCAGGGATGTTGTTTTGACCAGACCTATGGTTGAACAGGGACATTTTGAAGTTAACAGGAGAAAATCAGTTAAACTGGATACAACAAGAGCCAAATATGAGAAAGGTTTTAATCACACTGAGTAACATAACAGAGTTCATATTAGGCAATCATTTTTCACTTTCAAGTGTTTTCCATCTATTAAAGGTCTGATTCTATAAAGCTACAAAGCTGAATAATGGAAGTGTATTCCATTGCCTAATTTAGGTGAAACGAGTTACCTCAAAGTCTTTAGCTAAAGGTACAGAAGGGGTTCTTCATCATAAACTTGTTATGGAGTATGAAGGCATACAAACTTCTGTCAAAAGTAAAGAGGACAATTATCCCACTAATTTGGAAATATTCATGGTAAATTCCCACATGTGGGTCCTTCTGCTGTGTTTCTGTTCAATATCCTGAATTCCATCAATAAAATGAGTGAGAATATGTCACGGTTCTGTCACGGTTTATTTGGAATTGGACCCAGAATGCAGACGAGCAGGCAGCGTGATGGTAGGTGAAAAAGATTTAATAATGAAAACTCACTCACTACAGGAGGCAGGAACAAAACAAACGGGCAGGCAAGACAGGCGTGGCATGATCAAAAAATAAGACATGAGCATGAGACTGAAAGACTAAACAGAACAGGTGTGAATATATGGCGTGAAAACCAGGTGGGGCAAGGAGACAGATTAACTTGAAGCAGGTGAACCGAATAAACTTAATTAACAGAACAAAATGTGACTGGAGCAAAACAGAGACTCTTGAACACAAACTAGAAAAACATGAAGCAAAAGCATAACCAGATCCAAAAACCAAAACTTGACAAAACATGAACAAGACGACAAAACAAAAAGCATTAGTCAAAACCTTAACTGTGAAAAACATAAGAAGAAACCCGAAACCCGAAACCAAAAACCAAACAACCCTACATCATGACAGAATACCTCTTTTTTTTGTATCAGAACCAATTAAGTTTGTAGCTGGTGGTGAAAGAAATGCAGAAAACAATCTTTTCAGATCTTAATCTGCTGTTGATTCTCATTTTGAACAGTATCTGCAGTAGTATTTGATGAATATCTGAAGCATTTGTCATCCTGTGTCAACACTTTCCCCCTGAGTTGCAACAGTTTTCTGTGCATTTCATTGGGTTGTGAGAGAAATGGGCCGGACTCTAGAACATTACTACCCTAACCGGGCTCCACATCATCAGCAACATGCACGGTCTTGACAAGTATGCTCATCAGAGGCCTTCAAGCAAGCAACATGTGGCTCCACCCCCCCAAACATTGAAAGTCTTCTGTATCTGAGGGAAGGAGGAACTTTAAATCTCAAGTCTGAAAGTTCACAGATTTAATTATTGACGTTATTAAGTTATTATGTGTCAGCATTATGTTAGTGTCAACTGCTGCAGGAACAAATCAAGTGTGGTAATTACTACAGAACCCTAACTGTGCACCAGAACGACCCAGTTCTCCAAATATTATACTGCACATCGTGGAAAAAGAGAATATGAAAGGAGATCAAAGTAAAATAAAATAAAAAGTATTCTGACATTGTAAAGTTAGCTATAAATCAGAAATTAATTTCATTTTATTTTTAAAAGACATTAAAGATGACCTGAAGATTTTTTTGTCTTTATCTTGTTTTTTTTCTTTATTTATTTTAGGACACACTGTATACATATGCCAGATTTTCAGCTTGTGCAATGCTTTGCAAACACATTTGCACCCATTTGAACTTTTCATCATTTTGTGTCATTACAGCAACAAACCTTAAACCAACTAACAAAAAGTAGCATAAAACTGTGAAGTAGAAGGAAAATGATAGCTAGTATTCACATTTTAAAACAAACAATATCTCTTTGAATTAACTGCATTTTACTCTAATATCCCCAAATGAAATCCAGTGCAACCAACTGCCTTTAGAAGTCACATAATTAACAAAATTTACCTGTAAGTAATTTCATCTTAGGATAAATACAGCTCTTCTCTGAAGATCTCAGAGGTTTGTTAGAGAACATTAGTGAACAAACAGCTTTATGAAGATCAAGGAAAACAGCAGACAGGTCAGAGGTTAAGCTGATCCCAAACACACAGCCACAGCTACAATGGAAAAGTTTAGATCAAAGCATAGCCATGTGTTAGAATGGGCTAGTCAAAGTCCAGACCTAAATCCAAAGGAGAACCTGTGGCAAGACTTGAATATTGATATGTACACACACTGTCCATCCAAACTGGCCAAATAGGAGCAGAAATGTCAGTATCTAGATGTGCAAACTAATAGAGGCATCCAAAAAGGCTTGGTGCTGTAATTACATGAAGAGGCGGTTCTACCTTTTCATTGCAGTGTGGGATGGTAACCACAAACTCATCATTACCATTTTGAAAATATGGACAAATTCAAGGGGTGATAATAATTCTCCGATGCAGTGTTGCTTTTGAGTAAACTTCTTATTTGTTGTAAAACTGTTATTTGTCACGTTCGAAGACAAACAATTTAAGCTTCCTTGTTACAAATTGGCTAATATTTGGTCCACATGTGTACCAAAGAAGACTTTAAGAAGTTTAATTCATTGACACCAAAACCAAGTCCACCTCCATCTACATCCTGTCATGCTTTACATACACAATATTTATTAAAACCAAAAGTAGCTGGAGAAGTACGATACCAGGTCAAAAGGTTTTAGCTGAATGACCAGAAATCCAGTTAAAGGAGCAGTCACAACATCCTTAAAAACTATATCAACCTTCTCTTACAACAGCATTGCTTTATTATTCAGAAGCACAGCAGACAATGTGCTAATGTTTATGAGCTAGTTTATTGAATGTGCCAGAAACTGGTAGTGTGTTCTCACACACTTGTATGCTTTAGAGAAACAAACTGACACAACTCCTGGTTTTATAGAGGTGGATACTATCATGATAGTCAGCTGAGTGCTTTAATTAATTTATTAGTGGAATTTATTTAAGCGCGTTCCCGCAAATAGTAAGTTGTACTTTTTTCCACACCGGCTGTATTGTTGTCTGTGCTTGCAGGAAAGTACTTTGTGTTACTTTTTGAGTATGATTTGCTGCTTATCTCTGTCCCATATAGTTGAACTGAATAAAATAAACACCAGCATAAAATAAGTGCTTTCAAGTAAATTACAAATACAAAAATACATACATTACCTTCCCTGTGATTTATATTAGTTCAATAAAAATCGTTAAAAACTTGAAATGTACCTGTTTCTGTAGCCTTCTTCCACCTGGTGACATCATTTTAAGCTCTTTGCCTCCATCTAGTGGCCACATGCAGCTACAGCACCTGTCAGAATCTGTAAACCGGAATAGTTTATTTATGGTTCACTTATTAACGTGGGTCCAAACAAAATGGGAACAAAAGCATAAATAAGTTGCGTTACCATGGTTGGTAAACTGTTACAGAATGAGCCTTGGTGTTCCTTGGACTTTGGAAGATGTTTTCCAAACGAATCACCAGAGAGACGAAAAAAAAGAAAAACATTGAGTCACATACTTCCCAAACTAATCCTTATGGTGTAATAATAAAAAGGTATCCGAGCCAGCTCAGTTTTTAGATATATGCTGCCCACTTAGACGCGTCTGTTTCAAAATCCCGTTTCCCATTTGGTTTTCTATAATGTTCTCTAAAGCAGTTGTTTTGTTAGGATCCCCATATCTTCCCACTCTTTATTTGAGGTGAAAAAAATCAGGAATGCATGTTGGAACCCGCAAGTCTGGACGTTGTGGGCGGCGAAAGTTGTGGGAGGTGATAGTTAAAATCGGGTTTCACTGCAACCAGGATTACTGATTTTCTGCAGGTTCCCGAAGCTGAAGAGATTCTCCCTGCTGCACAGCAGAAATGGCTTTGGAAGGTAAAAACGCGGTGGTGACCGGAGCGGCCGTGGGCATAGGAAGAGCTGTGGTGGAGATCCTCCTGCAAAACGGAGCCAAGGTGAGAGCTGGGCTCATGTTCATGTTGTTTTCAGTGTCTACCTGGTCTCCTGATGGAAGAGGGGCAAGCCACAAGATCAATGCTCATTAAGTTTAAACAAACTAGTTGGTCAGAACTAACCGTTATTTTATCCTCTTCTTATTGATTGATTGGTAAAATGTTTTCTTTGTGTTTATGTTGCTTATTTAAAAGGAGTCAGGGTGTAAGGGTGAGCAATCTTAAAACCGTCTGCTTGACATCAATAACTAAAACCTATAGTTAAAAACCAAAATGTGCCTTATTAAATGTAATGATAGCTGCAATAATAACTGCTTAAATGCTCTTCTGATGGTTTATACCTAATTAAATCATAAAACCTCGGTTAGTCAACATGTTGCCACAGTGTTTGAATCCATAAACTTTGGAGAAATAAATTGGAAATGTTTCTATCCTACAGCCAGAACATGGTACGGCTGGTCATGACCTCATTCCCAGAGTAAATAAATCAAACTGTGAGACCTACTGTACAGAAGTACTAAGATACACATCATTAATGTAGCCTATAATCAGCTTTTAAGCAGCTTTGTGGTTTCTTGGAGAGGTGTTCCGCTGGTTTTCTGATGTTCTTCCTTCGAATACTGGTTCCAACTAAAAAATAAATAATAATTTTCAGTTCATTTTGAAAGGAATGTTTTGTTTGTTTACCCACTAAATTTCACAAACCAGAGGACTATAGTTTACTTCGAAGCCAGATTGTGTCTTGCAAATGTATTCACACCCCTTGAACTTTTTCATGGGATATAACAACAACAAAGTTCAGTTTGTTGCAGAACATTAGAGAACAGCATGAAGACCAAGGAACACAGCAGACAGGTCAGGGAGGAGGTTGTTTCAAAGTTTAAAGCAGGGTTAAATTATATAAAACAACATCTCAAGCTTTGAACATCTTACACAGATCTTGTTGACAAGACAACTATTAGTCAAAGCACTCCACAAATCAGGGTCTGTATTTACAAAGAATCCCAAGGCTAACAGTGGCTCCGTTGTCATCATCTCGTACTCGTACTCGTCGTCTTCTGCTTATCCAGGACCGGGTCGCGGGGGCAGCAGACTCAGCAGAGACGCCCAGACGTCCCTCTCTCCAGACACCTCCTCCAGTTCCTCCAGGGGGAGCCCAAGGTGTTCCCAGGCCAGTCGAGAGACATAGTCCCTCCAGCGTGTCCTGGGCCGTCCCCTGGGCCTCCTCCCGGTGGGACGTGCCTGGAACACCTCCCAAGGAAGGCGTCCAGGAGGCATCCGGTATAGATGCCCGAGCCACCTCAACTGGCTCCTCTCAATGTGGAGGAGCAGCAGCTCTACTCCGAGCTCCTCCTGGATGGCCGAGCTCCTCACCCTATCTCTAAGGGAGTGCCCGGCCACCCTACGGAGGAAGCTCATTTCAGCCGCTTGTATCCTGGATCTCGTTCTTTCAGTCATGACCCAAAGTTCATGGCCATAGGTGAGGGTAGGAACGTAGACCGACCGGTAAATCGAGAACTTTGCTTTTCGGCTCAGCTCTCTCTTCACCACAACGGACCGGCACAGCGCCCCCATTACTGTGGCAGACGCACCGATCCGTCTGTCGATCTCCCGCTCCATTCTTCCCTCGCTCGTGAACAAGACCCCGAGATACTTAAACTCCTCCACTTGAGGCAGGAACTCCCCTCCAACCTGAAGAGGACAAGCCACCCTTTTCCGGTCAAGAACCATGGCTTCGGACTTGGAGGAGCTGATCTTCATCCCAGCCGCTTCACACTCAGCTGCGAACCGCCCCAGCGCATGCTGTAGGTCTTGGCTAGAGGGGGCCAGCAGGACCACGTCATCTGCAAAAAGAAGAGACGAAATCCACTGAAACCCGACCCCCTCCGGCCCTTGGCTGCGTCTAGAAATCCTGTCCATAAAAGTTATGAACAGGACCGGTGACAAAGGGCAGCCCTGCTGGAGTCCAACATGCACTGGGAACAGGTCCAACTTAGTGCTGGCAATGCGGACCAAACTCCTGCTCCGCTCGTACAGGGACCAGATGGCTCCTAGTAAAGGGCCCCCGATTCCATACTCCTGGAGCACCCCCCACAGGGCATCACGAGGGACACAGTCGAATGCTTTCTCCAGGTCCACAAAACACATGTGGACCGGTTGGGCAAAATCCCATGAACCCTCGAGTACCCTGTAGAGGGTATAGAGCTGGTCCAGTGTTCCACGGCCGGGACGAAAACCACACTGCTCCTCCTGAAGCCGGGGTTTGACTATTGGCCGGACTCTCCTCTCCAATACCGTGGCGTAGGCCTTACCAGGGAGGCTGAGGAGTGTGATCCCCCTGTAGTTGGAACACACCCTCCGGTCCCCCTTCTTATGAAGGGGGACCACCACCCCAGTCTGCCAATCCAAAGGCACTGTCCCCGACCGCCACGCAGTGTTGAAGAGGCGTGTCAACCATGACAGCCCCACAACATCCAGAGACTTGAGGTACTCAGGGCGGATCTCATCCAACCCCGAAGCCCTGCCACCGCGGAGCTTTTTAACCACCTCGGTGACTTCAGCCTGGGTGATGAAAGAGTCCAACCCCGAGTCCCCAGCCTCTGTTTCCACCAGGGAATGCGTGATGGCAGGATTGAGGAGATCCTCGAAGTACTCCTTCCACCGCCCGATAATGTCCCCAGTCGAGGTCAGCAGCCTCCCACCCCCACTATAAACAGTGTTGGCGAAGCACTGCTTCCCCCTCCTGAGGCGTCGGATGGTTTGCCAGAATCGCTTTGAGGCCAACCGGTAGTCCTTCTCCATGGCCTCACCGAACTCCTCCCAGGTCCGAGGTTTTCCTCTGCCACAGCCCGGGCCGCAGCACGCTTGGCCCCACGGTACCCGTCAGACGCCTCAGGAGTCCCACAAGCCAACCACTGCCGATAGGACTCCTTCTTCAGCTTGACAGCGTCCCTTACTGTCTGTGTCCACCACCGGGTTCGGGGATTGCCGCCGCGACAGGCACAGCAGACCTTACGGCCGCAGCTACGGGTGGCAGCATCGACAATAGATGCGGAGAACATGGTCCACTCGGACTCTATGTCTCCAACATCCCCCGGGATCTGGTCGAAGCTCTCCCGGAGGTGAGAGTTGAATACATCTCTGGCAAAGGGGTCCGCCAGACGTTCCCAACAGACCCTCACTATGCGCTTGAGCCTGCCAAGTCTGTCCGGCTTTCTCCTCCTTCAGCGGATCCAACTCACCACCAGGTGGTGATCAGTGGACAGCTCAGCCCCTCTCTTCACCCGAGTGTCCAAAACATGCGGCCGAAGATCTGATGATACAACAACAAAGTCGATCATCGACCTCCTGCCTAGGGTGTCCTGGTGCCAAGTCCACTGATGGACACCCTTATGTTTGAACATGGTGTTCATTATGGACAATCCGTGTCTAGCACAGAAGTCCAATAACAAAACACCACTCGGATTCAGATCGGGGAGGCCATTCCTCCTGATCACGCCTCTCCAGGTGTCACTGTCGTTTCCCACGTGGGCGTTGAAGTCCCCCAGCAGAATAATGGAGTCCCCGGGAGGGGCACTATCCAGAACCCCTCATGACGACTACAAAATCGAGGCACGTGACGTCGCCCGGTATGGCGAAGCCAGGGTCCCACCCTGGAGCCAGGCCTGGGGTCGGGACTCGTCGGAGAGCGCCTGGTGGCTGGGTTGCTCCTCGCAGGACCCGGCCGGGCCAAGCCTGAACGAGAGACGCGAGACCATCCCCCAGTGGGCCCACCACCTGCAGGGGGAACCGTGAGGGACCGGTGCAAAGAGGATTGGGCGACAGACGAAGGTGGAGACCTCGGCGGCCCGATCCCCGGATGCTTAGGCTGGCCGTTGTCATCATCAAAATCTTAGAATTTTAAAAAGAGTGTGCAAAAATGCCCGAAGTTCTAAGATTTTGAAATCAAATTTGAAAATGTTTGTCTTTTTGTTGCGGAAACGAAAAACTGGGCATCATAGTTAACACACCTTGACCATTGTGAAACGTGGTGGTGGTAGCATCATGCTGTGGGGATTGTTTTCTTCAGTGAAGAGGACAGTGAAGCTGGTCAGAGTTAATGGGGAGAGAAATGGAGTTAAATCCAGGACAATCCTGGAAGAAAACCTGTTAATGGCTGCAAAAGACTTCAGGCTGTCCACCTTCCAGCAGGACAATGACCCTAAACATACAGCCAGAGCTACAATGGAATAGTATGGATCAAATGTGCTAGAATGGCACAGTCAAAGTCAAGAACTAAATCTAATTGAGAATCTGTAGCAAGACAAAAATATTTATGTCCACAGACATTCTCAATCCAATCTGACAGAGCTTGGGCTATTTTACGAAGACGAACGGGCAAATATTTCAGTTTGTGTATGTGCAAAGTTGGTCAAGAAAAAAACATGGGCTGTTGGGGGGCTGAAAACAAATGCATACCAACCCTAACAGATATGTATCTGTAAAAAAGGTTAAAAACCATGTTTTCCCTCTACTTCACAATGATGCACAACTTTCTGTATATCACATACAATCCCAAAAAAGAAAAAAATACATTGAAATGGTTGTAACATGACAAAATGGAAAAAAGTCAGTGGTACGATGGTGTCAGCACAACACCATCATAAAGGTGAAGTTTTAACAGTTCTGATGAGTTTAAGTTGGACAGGAGATCAAACTTTTAAGAATCCAGCAATTAACTAACAAGTGTCCATCCTATGCTGTCAGATACCATGGTATCAGATGCAGCTCATTCAGTCATCAGCATGGTGAGAACATTTAAACAGAAAGGAAATTCAGATTAGTCCAAGCAGATACGGGTAAAGAAAGCAACGAGATTATTGATAAGATTTGTTAATCTGGTTTAAAACTGAGCTACAATAAGGCTAAATTTATAACAAAGATGCAAATTAGAAGAAAATGTAAGATAACTAAGATGGTAGAGAAAGGGGTAGATATAATCCTGTATATATCGTACACGGTTAATAATATTGTATGCACATGAGGAACAAACATGCTCCAGGTTGAACTGAATACTGTGATAAAGAGGAAGACAGTGGACAGTGTTTTGGGTGTTTTAAATAGCAACATGCTAGGCAGTTGGTAAACATAGCATTCAAAAGAAACAGCATATCAATATGGGTTAAACAAGTTTGAATGACAAAGTAGACCTATAATTACATTTTGAAGTAAAACAAGGAAACTAGAGCTTAGTGCACATATGGTTGGGAGCAATCCTGGTCCAATTCAACTTAGAATACGGTGGTGATGCACCTAAAAGATGTTTGCCAACAAGCATTAAAATGGACAAAAATAAACAACCTAAAGAAAGAAAACCATTGGACCTTTTCAGTGTATTTTATTGGACGACAGGGTTCTTGTTAGATAAGACCAAAATGTTGCTTTTTGGCCAAATTGTAAACCTTATGTGTGGCAGAAAACTAATGCTGCACATTACCATGCCCAATCTATCTCCATGGTGAAACACAGAGGTGGCACCATCATGCTGGGGGGATGCATTCATATTCAACCCCAGAACCAGAGAAAAACCTTAAACATGCAGGAGTACTAGAGCTGACCTCCCCTGGCCTAGTTGAAGTCCAGACCTGAATTCAATTGAGAGTCTGTGGTGAGACTTGAAAAAATGATGTTCTCAGAGATCTTCTCCACCTAGTCTGACTGAGTTTGATGTATTTTCCAAAGGACGTTGTGCAAAAATTGCAGGTTGTAGATGTGCATAGTTGGTAGAGAAAAGCTGTGCAGAAAAGGCTGATAATACTCATTTTGGTTCATGCGTTAAGAACAAAAGGTCACTGTTTCCAGCTCCTGTTCTTCTGGATCCACTGTTAACAACATTATAGATTAGGGACATTACATTGGGTTTTCATGACAGACCAACACAAAGGAAAATGATGCATGGCTTCCAAAATGTTTCCTAAATAAGAAATTAAAGCGGGTTATCCAGTGGTATTCAACTCCATTTACCCTGGTGCCCCTGAATAAAGAATTTGTTCTTTTTGCTATAACAAACCACTTTGTAGCACAAATATGACATAAAATGCCCTTGTTTGGTATGCTAAACCCCTAGGTACCCTTCATTTAAACCTACAGCAGGCTGTTTGTCAAGAGAACTGTCCTTTAATGGGGACAATGTCCTGCAACACAACTGAAGATAAATCTGTTTACAGTAGGAGTCACTCTAGGTCAGATAGATCTGACTGCATGTGTTTTCAACAACTTTTACAACAATCTGTATCTCCTCACCTGTACAGGTGGCCCTCTGGGATATAAATGAGGCTGCAGGAGAGAGTGCAGCGGAGTCCTTGAAAAAGCAGTATGGAGCAGGGAAAACTTTGTTCCTGAAGTGTGATGTTGAATCAGAGGAGCAGATCAAAGGTAACATATGAACACATGAATGTTAAAAACAGAGAGCTGAAGTATTATTAATTTCTGCAAACACATGAAACTGTTCGGCCTCTTGGTGTTTAACAGAAACCAGAAAGACCACAAAGCCAGGATTAATCACGTTTCTTTTTAACTGCAACCTGTCAAATTCTTACTTTGGGTTGTTCCAGTAATTCCAGGCGACTGACTGCATGTAAGAACACCTGAGAACAGAAAACAAGCAAACTTTTAGATGTTTTCCTATGTTTGCTGGTTTGAGTTGTAACATGATGCATTACATTTTCTGTTTGTCCAGTTTGTCTCTTGTTACTCTTGAACAAACACTGAAGGATTTTCATTACAGTGATAATGTGAGCAAACATCTGAGCTGGAGGCAGAACAACAAGGAGACTTTGAAAGAAAATGAACAAAACTGCACGAAGAGGCAACATCGGTGAACTCTGTAAATTTAACTGCAAAATTACAAATAACATCCAGGGAACATAGCATATCATGGCAATGAGGAATTTAACTGTACAGCTGGGTGTAAGGGGACTGTGCACGTCTTGTTCATTACATTTTCTCATCAGGAAACCAGACAGTAAATATTTGATTTTTATTTAAATATACTAATAATTAAAGCGAGATATGAGTCGTTTTTCTCAGATGAGCAGACATTTAAATACGATTTAATTTTCTTTTCATCCTGAGAATATAGGATTACATATTTATCTATGCAACATATTTGAGGTGTACAGAAGAAACAGCATGTGATGGACTGGTGGTTTGTCTAGGACTTACCCTGCCTCTTGCCATGCAAAAGGAACAGCGCCCCCTACAGTCACAGTATAGCTACGATGGTCATGGAATTAGGTGACTGTATGGATATGGAAAAAAATTGGCCAATAAAGGATTTCAAATATGAATAGAAAATGAAAAGTGTTTTGAATTTCTGCTCATATGTTTCTTGACAAACAGCTTGCATTTTAAAATCAAATAACCATGTACGTTTCCTTGGTTTCTGATAAAAACCTAATTACATAAATCCATACAGACCACTCAGATTCTGGCTTTGTGAAACATACCTTAATAAAATAATAACTAGTATTGTCACAATAAATGGCATTCAGGAATATTTATCAGTTAAATAAAATAATTTGTCTGTAATTTGTTTTTGGTATAACAAAACAAGTGACTGAATATCTATCACATATTTCTGATGGGAAAGCTGGATAAACAAAATCCAGTTCAAACAAGTACATAACTACAAACCAGAGCCAAAAGATACAACCAGAAAACATTAAAACAAGTTACTACACATATCTACATACGGGTGGTTAATTACCACCGTGATCACATGATGTGTTTCTTTTTAAATATGCATTATATGGCCAAACGTATTTGTTTGCCTTCAAACACATTGGATCTTTCTTAATCCATAGGGTTTATTAAGAAGTTGGCCATCCCTTCGCAGCTATCACAGCTTCATCTCTTCCAGGTTAGCTTTCCACAAGGTTTAGGGATTTGTTCCAGAAGCATATTTGTGAGGTCAGACACTGATGTGGGACGACGCACCCTGACGCCATTCTAATTTCATGCAATGGTATTATAACAGGTTGAGGTCAGGACAGTAAAGTTCTTCTACACCAAACTCACTCAAACATGTTTTTATGGACCTTGGTTTATGCAGTGGTGGGCAGCCATGTTGGAACAGCCATCTCCAAACTGTTCCCACAACGTTGGGAACCGGAAAAGGTCTTGGCATGCTGAAGCACAAAACTGCATCCAAAACTTTGAGACATAAGGCTTTGATGGAGCCGATGACACATGAAAACCCATTCCTGGTGTGGGGGCAGGGCTTTCAGATGACCTCAGGATTGTTGAGGGGAGGGTTTATGTGCTGAGCAACGATGGTTGGTGGACCTTTTCTTGCAGTGTTCTGACTTCCTCTCACCTGCCGTATTTAAGACCTGACTGTTGTTGTTGTTGTTTTATACTTTAAGCAAGATTCATATTTAAATGTACTTTTACAAACATCACAAGCAAAAAAGCCAGTTGTGCATTCCCCATCTTGTTTTATGAACAAATGGCAAATGCTTTTTGACCTTTGGTTTGTTTGGTTTACCACCGTTTCTTGAGGAAATTTCATGCACTTATGACTACTTGGTGTGCTCATTGCACAGGTGACGTCCCAATAAGGTACCAAAGCTGGTATTCACTCAGGTTCTGAGAGCGAAACCATTCTCTCCCAAATGTCTGTAGAAGCAGTCTGAATCCCTAGGTGCTGGGTTTTATTGGAGTACTTGAATTCAATGTTTTTGAGAGGTGACCCAAAGGTTTTGGTAATATAATGCAGATCAAAGGTCCGTCCTAAATTTTAGGCAATCAAAATGAAGTGATGAAAATTTTGAATGACAATTATGCATTCAGTATTAAATGCTTCATCAGAGCAGCAGCTTGATGATCTGACTTGTTTTATGAACACAGTATCTGGCATCAGATTCGAATTTCAGGGAAACGACACAGATAATCTGATAAAACAGGTTATGACATCCTGTTTTTTTTAGATACACTAGTTTTCTGCTTTTTACAAGCTGCTATAGATTTTGAAATCTTGTGAATATCTGCAGAAGTATCACTTTTAACAATCTAAAGTAAAAAGACTTATCTCCAGCTAAAGACAGCTGACCAGCATCTCCAAAACCAGAGAGAAGAATTCAAAAGTCTGAATCGTGGATATTAACGTTTTTTTTACCCAAAAGATGATTATTAAAACAGATCAAACTTGAATTGTAGCATTTATGCTGAATATTAAAGGAATAAAACTTTAGTTTAGACATGAAACCAGAAGTGAAATCAAGTTGTCTTGTTTTTCTCTCCAGCTGCTTTTCAGAAAACCAAAGAAACCTTCGGGGGAATCGACATCTTATGCAACAACGCCGGGATACTGAACGAAACCAAATGGGAGAAAACTGTCTCCATTAACCTTGTAAGAAACACAAGCTACACTCGGCTGTATTTAATGTCTACAAAAAGGAACAAGAGAACTTCCATAACACATTCGACTGTGAATTGCTCCCACAGATTGGCACATTTCTCTATCACTTACTATAAATAAATAACCTTTTTAGGCTTTACTTTAGAGCATTGTTGTTTCACAACAAGTGAGACACAAACATCTGCCTGCTTTTACACTCAGATTGCAAACAGTGTATTTTATTCATTAAAATGTGACGTCTCCTTGCACTGGGTGTTTCAGGTCAGTGTCATTAGGGGTACGTATATCGCTTTGGAGCACATGAACAAGCTGAGCGGAGGAAAAGGAGGAGTTATCATCAACACAGCCTCTCTGGCAGGTAAATGATTTATCATGCTACTTCATGCAGTTAAAATCAAATGGCAATGATTAAAACCTAAAGGATATTGAAATTAAGCTCATTACTTTTTTCTGAACAATTGGTTATTTTTTCTTCCTTGAGGTACTGTCCAAAAAGCTTTTATTTAGTTAAATATTTCCTTTTAAACACACATTTCCATACTGTAATTTTGCTTTTTATATTGCTTCTTGAGGAATGGCTTCTTCCTCACTGAGCAGCCTTTCAGGAACACACACCTCACCCTATTATTATACTTCCTCCTCCTTGCTTCACTGTTGAATCTGTAAAATCACAACTCTTTTAGTTCTGGCCAGGCTCACAGCAAATAAATCTGATCAATCTAAACCAAACACAATTATTTTTGTATCATTTTGACCAAGGTCAAGGGGTCAGGGTTAAGGTTTTTTAATATATAGCACATTTCCAACAACTCATGCTGCCCAAACTATTTACAAACTAAAACACAACAAAAATAAAATGCATGGCAGTGATGGAAAAAAAAATATTTAAAAAGTGAAATAAAAAAACAACATATTAAAACAATTAAAACGAGTTTTTTAGGTCAACTTGTGCTAAAAGAAAGTCTATAAATATTTGTCTTCAGTAGAGAATTAAAATGTTCCAGTGTTTTGTTTAGATCTGATATTTAGAGGCAGACTATCCCTGGGACCTGCCACAGAAAACTCTGCCACCTTGAAATCCCAGTTTGGACCTTGGAATGGATAACATCAGTTTTGAACTGGACCACTTTAAATAAATATGAGCTCAGATAAGTATGTAGGGTCTTGGCCGTTGATTGATTTAAAAACAAAAAGTAAAGTTTTAAATTGGAAGTAAGTAACAGGAGTGTAACAGGCCAGTGTAAAGTGGCCAACACTGGGCTTTTATGCTCCTTTCATTTCATACCAGTCACCAGATGAGCAGTTGCATCTTGGACCAGCTGGAGACGATGAGCAGAGGACTGGTCCAAAAAAAGTGGAGGGTTGCATTGGTCCAATCTGCAGGTAATGAACAGATGAATAACAGGTTCAAAGACATTAGCTGCAAGGTATGGCTTTACCTTAGCTAGCTGTCCCAGAGGGAAGAAGTTAGGTTGGGCCAGTGCTCTCACCTGCCTATACAGTTTAAAGAAACCATCAAGGTACACGTCGAGGTTTTTAACACTTATCTTGCAAAAATAGAATAAAGGGCCCAGATTTTGACTTTTGACTAACAAAGCTGCCAAAAGAAATGATCATTTCTGTTTAAAGGACATCCACTGTCTAGGGTGAACAAATGGACCCCAAGTGGCAACATATACAGGGAAAACAAGGCTGGACCCAATACTGAGCCTTGCAGCCAGATGAAGCATCCCTAACATCCTGTAGGCTTCTTTGTAGTCTCTTTTAGTTGAATAAATAACGTGTTTATATGTGTTTCTCTTTATAAATTTTGCACAATTTGCAGCCAGTTTGGTGAGCAATTTTTGTGGCATTGCCATGTTAAATCACAGACTTCAATGAATAAATATGGAGGGTTTTATGGGTTAGAGCAACACAATATAATTGTGAAGTGGAAGGAAAAAGGTACGTGATTTGAAATATTTTTAACAAATAAAAATCCCCCACAATTTGGCGTACATTGCCAGTCAGTACTTTGTAGAGTCACCTTAGAGGGGGCATCTCCAACAGCTATGTACTTCTAGACAAAACTGATTAAACTGACCAAAATTAGCATCAGTCTGTGTGGATTGTAATCTCAGTATAAATCTCAGCTGTTCTATGAAGGTCTCAAAGGTTTGTTGGAGAACATTAGCAACCAAACAGCATCATGAAGACCAAGGAACACAGTGGGCAGGTCAGGGATGGAGCTGTGGAGAGGTTTAAAGCAGGTTTAGGTCATAAAACAACATTCAAAGCTTTTAACATCTCACAGAGCATCGATCCATCAATCAATCATCTGAACAGGTATTCATTTGTAAACCATGTATGATTTTCCTACCACTTCACAATTGTGTGCTACCTACTCCGTGTTGGTCTATCATATAAAACAAACATATGTTGGTGAAAAAGTTCAAACACTGCACCCGGCCAGGAGAGTAATCTGTCCTTCTAGTCAACTATTGTCCTCTGGATTCAGATGTTTTTTTTGGTAAATGGAGAAAAAAACTTTCCTCTGAAAATTGACAGGTTGCTGGATAGAAAATGAACCAGTCTAGGTAGACAACCAGAAGAACATCTTTGCAACAAACGTGTCTGGCTGCATGGAAGCCATAGCACAAACAAATTGTTGGACTCGCCACCAGTTTGCAGCTTACAAAGGCTTGCCAGCCTACAGTTTATTTCTCACACATATTGTCTACTTTTATATCATGAAAATTCAGTTTCTGAGCTTTTTGGAGCGCTTTATGCAAGTGTTAACTGATTTGTCTTCAGGACCTTTTATGTAATGTTTACAATTTTAGCACAAGGCAACACACACTGGCTCTTTTTAACAAAGTTAAACCATGCAAACATAAACAAATTATTTAACAAACATCCAAATGTGTTTTCTTCCTCTGCAAAGGGAGTTCTTTTCATAAAAATGAGTTCTGACTCTTGTCCCAGGGAAAACATTTTGCCCACTGATTTGCTTGAACTTAATGAGCCTTGAACATTTGCATTGCCTTTTATAGAAAGGCCAGAAGTAGTGGTGGAGTTATCTGACAGACACCTATAAGAAGAATTTGCATGCCATAAATTGCATTTTTTAAATTAATCTTACAATTATTCACTTTATTCTTTTTGGATATGCAAATTTTCCATAACTGTTGTAAATGAATCCGGCCAGTAGGCTTCCTTACCCACACACAGCTTTTCAGCTCTGCACACACAATTTCTATGGGACTGGGAACAAGTTGAAGCAACAAGTTATAGAAAAGTTTGATCTGGGATACAAATGTTTCTTCCCAGTGGACCATGACCTTAGGCAGACAGCCAAATTAGTTGCCTCCAAAAACCTATTGACCCTGTTTGCATTTGCACACTGTAATCTTGCTTTTTCTATTGCTTCTTGAGGAATGGCTTCTTCCTCACTGAGCAGCCTTTCAGCCCATTTTAGTACACGACTTGGTTTATTGGAGATAATGAAACTCTTTGGCCTGCTTCAGCCAACATCTTCAATCCAGTTTGTGGACTCTAAACAAGGCCCAGTTTTAAAAATCATAGGTTTAATTTATTATTCTGATGTAAGAAGGTCTGCAGAAATGACGTTTAAAAAATGTAATAAGCGTGCATTAAAATATGTCATCTAAACATAAATCAATGTAAAGACAGTCAAGTTTTTTGCAGAAATTCACATTTCTATCTTTTATATAAGGGAATAAGAAATACAATCTGGAAACTTAAGCCTTTTCTTTATTCATTTGAACTTTTTTCTAACTTTTTCAGACATTGAAATTGATAAAATCAGATTGCATACTTTTTAAAACTGCATCCATGTTGACATTTTGTGCAATCAACCAGAATGTAGAGATGAGTGTGGTGCCAACACAAACTGCAGATTAAATCATCTATTTACCCATCACTGGTCTGTCTGCCTGCCTGTCAGACCATTTGTTCTGGGTGCCTAGCTTTGTGTTTAATGATTTGTGTCTGAATGTGTTTAAAATGAATTTAATAAATCTTATTCTATGTGTTTTATCTTTGTTGTTTTAGGTATTGGTCCATTCCTGAGCTGTCCCACCTACACAGCCACCAAGTTTGGCGTGGTGGGATTCACCCGAGCCATGGCTGTAAGTAAAATCTTGTTCTAACTGTTATAAAAAGATGAACGAAAAACAAAGTTCCTGGAGAAATTTTTAAAAAATGTTAAAAGCTTTTCAGTTCAGTCTGCAGTACGCATTATTTTTTGCATAACCCCTCCTACCTTTTACATAAATGTGCCAAAAACAAAATTTTCTTTTAAGGAAAGTATTTTAAAATACATCTTGTTAAAAATTGGTTAGAAAATGTAACAGTGAACGATGAATCCGGGAATCAAATGGTTTGTGTTTGTTTGACAGGCTGCTTCTGATGCTTCAGGATATGGTACACGCTTTAATGCCGTGTGTCCCGGTTTCGTGAAAACAGAACTGATGACCAACATCCCAGTCAGGTTAGGCCAATTCTCAAACCTGGCTGATGCGACACGCAACTTAATTCAAGTGATGGGGACTTTAACGTAAGTCGAGACTTTTAAAAATGATCTTAATCTGCATTTCGCTTGCTTAAAAGTAGAGTTTTGTTCACATTTATACGACTTCATGGATGTCCTTGTCATGTCTTGTTTCAGTGTGTCTGACGTGGCTGAAGCCATCCTGGAGCTGCTGACAGATGAGACAAAAAATGGAGAGGCCCTTTTGGTTTTACCAGAAGGAAAGAAATACATACAGTTTCCATCATTCTCCTCAACACAGTAAACAGCTGCAACATCCCATAATAGTAATAACGGTCCACCCTTAGACTGAATCCAGCTGACAAAATTATAATCACTTGTATGGGCTGAAATGTGTAAGAACCAGCTCCTTCTTTTGTTCTTATGGTGTTTCTGTAATTTACTTTTTCTCTTATTTCTGTTAATTTTCTATTTCTACCTTCACCACTAGATGTCAGTAAATCATACATACTGCACCTTTAAACGAATTGAGATAAGCCTATGTAGGAGATCTGTGAATGCCCTTTGAATCAGTGTTTTTATTTTTTTTTCAAATGTAAAAATAAATAAACAGAAAGGAATAAAACATATCCATACTTATTATTGTTATTATTTGATGCCTTAGGCACTTGGGGGACCTCAGATTTAAAAGGAAAAAACGGTATAAAAAGCTATTACTACATAAAATGTTCCAACAGAATTTATCCCAGGAACACAAGCATAAATGCCCAGTACACTTTTATGGCCTTAACCATGTAAGAATACAACAAATGTGACATAGAATAATAAGGAGAAATCTAAGCTGAATTTCTTGATCTTCTAAAGACAAAAGCAGCCAGGAGGATCTGGCTTTACAGCTGTAAGTCATTCACTTTAATTACATTTCTGTAGAAGTGCTGCTTTGATGTTTCCACGAACACAAAACTCAGACATGCTGCTTTCCACCAGCTGTAAACAGAAAATCTTGGAGCAGATGTTTTGATTGGAATGTTATGCACATCTTTGTGCCTTTTCCTAATTTGACCAGGCAAGCATATAACAGCAGCTGCATGTTTTTTACTTAAATGTTTGGTTTTTGTTGCTTTAATCTGGATGTTACCTTATTAATTTATAAGTCAACATACTTTGATGCCTGTCACTAAAACCTAACCATGACAATAAAGTCACTGGTTATATAAAAATTACACATTTGGATGTTTTTTCCTTCTATCAGTGGAAACATTCCTTTCCATCACACGCATATAAGTCATTCTTGTTGTCTACTGTATTTGTGAACTATGTGAACGAAATCATGCAGGTCCTGTATGTCTATGCAACTACAGCATGAGCTCATTTCACAACACAGAAAAACCACGGCAGAACATTTTTAAGACTGTCCTGAAATGTTTTAGATGTTTATAATATCTCCAGAAGTGGATTCAAGAAGTGTTGTTTCCCTAAAAGCAGTAATTACCTCGACTGACAGTAAGCAAGACAAACTTTTTGTTGTGTAAAAATGTCATTGTTATCTTTATAGTTGGAAGAATTTATTATTATTTTCTGTGTTATGTGAAGTACGTGTACATCCTAAAATCTGATCAACAACTATCATCAAGCGTTTAAGATAACTGGCAAGGAGTCTTTTAAGTCTGGCCCGCGCATCTTTGTAAAACAGTTTTAATCCAACCACATCGGAAGGCTTTGGATTTAAGTTCAGACTTTGACTAGGCCACTCCAAATCCTTCATTATGTTCTTTTTGCGCCTTTCAGAGGTGGACTTACTGGTGCACATGCCTAAAAACTAAATGATTTGTCTCCATCTAGTGGTTGACTTAGAACATGCGCAACTTGGCACAGGGTCCGCACCTTTTAAAGGCCCGCCGGCGCACTCTGCGGAGTTTTCGCATCTAGAAACTCCTCCAATCATCACTTCTATCAAGCTTATATTAGGAGCAGGATCAGACTCGCTGCATTACATTGTTATGAATTTATTAATTAAAATATTTTAAACCAGCCATGTCAGGGCTGTACGGTAGCATTTTAAGTATGTTTTTATCAAAGATGGTTTCCATCAGTACGTCAATTCTTAAAGCTATAGCCGCAAAAAATATGAAAGGAGGACCTTTGTTCGTATTTAATTTGTTTCAGAGGCTATAGGATATTACTTGCAGCATCTGTCGCTAAATCATATTTATTTTATGCGCTTTTAAAGCAAACTTTTACTTTACTGTTTTTAAGCCCTTTTCGTCAGTGCCGCCAGTCTGGTCATGGGCCGCGCATGCGCTGTTGGACGCCGATGCTGTGTGTAGAAAAATCATGGCGGAGGCGATGCAGACCGACAGTTTTCCTATCTTACCTTCGGGTTTGGCGGAGGGTATGACATCTGCTTCTTCCAGTTGCATGCATATGTTAGCAGAGAACCGCGTCAGTGCACTTAGCAGCACTTCCGCGGTTTCTAGCGGTTGAAACGCGTTGCCTTTTTCGTCGGCGGCTTCCTCGAAGCTAATACTAGCATCGTCTTGCTAAAACGTGCTAAGCTACGTAGCTCTAACGTTTCTGCTCCAAGGTCGACGAGAGCAGGTCTGCATCCGATGTTAATTCGGACTTTTCTGGAAATATATGTTTGAGGACAGACCAGTAGAACATCTCCATGTCGGGTTCCGGTAAAGAACTTGTTTTAGTTAGTTGGAGGATCGTGTTTTTACGCAGTTTGTTGTGCGTAACGGTGAAAATGCTGCTCACGAGACTTGACCACACAGTTAAACATCGCAGCGATCTGCATCCTAGCTTGACATGATGCACCTTATGAATTTAACCTGAATTTATCAAGTTTTCCACCGATCTGAAATAGTTTTTGTGCAATTGCACGTTTATTTAAAATGTATATATTATAAAGGATATGAATGCAGGTTAGAAGCTGAAACTCTGGGATGATTTATGTTTCCCAGTTTACACTGAAATCTGAAGTGTGAAATAAATCACAAAAATGGCTTTATTAAAAAAATTAAATAATTTGCCATGAAATGTTCAACACACGAGCTTGGAGCAGTAGTCTGCCTTTTCAGCGGTTACAATAAATGTCAGTTCATTCACTTGTAATGGTCCTTTTATTCAGTTAAATGTGGACGTTTTTTACATTTTGAACTTGTATTTTGGCGAATAAAAACGGCAACAGTATAATTGTCCCTTGAAACACAAAGATATTCAGCTTACATTATTTTTTAAAGTGAACATTGTAGGTATATTCTGTATTAATTAAATATTTCCAATTTTTGAAGTAATCTGAAACTGGATTCCAGGTGACTTGCTGATTAATTAAACATAGACTGAATCAATTGACCTATGATATATTATAGCCCAAACATTAACAGACCAATTGGTCAATTTAATAAAGAAACGTATTGGGATAACAAGGTTTTGTTGGACCAAAACCTTAACAATAATCTCTGGCTACAACGCTAACAGGAATGGAAACAAATGTTTGGACTGTGGCTACATAATGAATGTGAAATCTGGCAAATAAAACAATTTTTTTTGAGGGAACTCCTACACAGCCAGTGGTGTAATCACTAAACAAGATGTTTGAGTACAGCAGCAGCAAACTCTAATATTATCCTTCCTACTAATTGTGATCACAGTTCTAACAATGTGTTTAGATACGTGGAAATTAGATTGCTGTATTTATTATTGCTAATGTAAGCCACCGTTGGACCTAAAATATGTTTTTTATTTTATTTAGAAAATACAAAAGGGCCAGAGACAGAAACTGATCAAATTTTCCTTGACAGTTTTTTGTTTTTATTTCTACTTTTCATTTGAAATAATGCCCCAAACTAAAAACTCCCAATATTTTCAGTCTATAAACGCATCAACCAACAGCATGCATTTAAATGCACTTTTATAATTAAATAAAAATCAAAGTTTAGTGACATGTTTGATGCATAAATGGAAATCACTTCACTTTATAACAAATGTCCTATTAAGGCAGTAGTTCTCAGTCCTGGTCCTCAGTCCTCTCTATCCTGCTTGTTTTAGGTCAGGGGTGCTCAGCTCCAGTCCTTGATGCCTGGTTCACACGGCAGGATTTTTTAAATTGTCGGCTTACTCTCATAACCTGAGAGACCCCACACGTGGCGATTAAAAATCGGTCCTACAGTGTGTGGTGTCCAACCACACGGCAAGCACAACACACCAACAGATTTCACTCACAAACATTCAGATTTCAGACGGGAAATCGAGATCGAGTGTAAGTTCAGAGTAATTCCCCTCTGATCAAGTTTGGCTACACGTCATATTCAACAGGCTGCGTTGCGTGCTTGTTTGTCTGCGGGGAACACCCCACATAGTAGGATATCAGGCCAGGCCAATCCAACACGTTGAATATCCCTGTTTTGAGGTTGTAGCGGTCCCGACGTCCTTCCGAGTAGACTCTTAACACACCACACACACCAGGAATATCTCATAAGATCATTTTAAGAGCATCACGATTATTGGGGCATGTTGGAAGGGGAACATCTGGGGAACTAAATCCAGCATAAAAACGAGTGAACCAGGCATTAGGGTGACCATCCTGCAACTTTTAGACGCATTCCTTCTCCAACACACCTGAATCAAATGAATGGCTTATTACCAGCCCTCTGCAGAGCTTAATCACCTGCTGATGAGGGAGTTCAGCCATTTCTTCAGGTGTGTTGGAAAAGGGATGCATTTAAAAATTTCTGGATGGTAGCTCTTTAGGACTGGACACTAGGTGTTTCCCTGTTGCTACATGCCTGACTTAAATTAACTGCTGATTTTCAGGCTTCTGCACCACTTGATGGCATTCTGAGAAGGTAATGCAGTCATTTGAATCAGGTGTGCAGGAGCAGAGACACGTCTAGAACATGAAGGACAGTGGACCTGAGGACTGGGTTTTAATTCAAACCAGTTAAATTTGTTCCAGTACAATCCAGTCATATAATCAGTTCTAGGTGTAATAACATGTAGTAAAGAGTTATCTTAGGAAGCTCATCTGATTGCATAAAGTTGTCGAATAAGAAAATTAGGGCTGCAACTAATAATTTGCTAATATATTAATTTGTTGACTATTTTCAGTTACTCGTACTCATAGTTTCTCGCTTTATCCGGAACCGGGTCGCGGGGGCAGCAGACTTGGTAGAGACACCCAGACGTCCCTCTGCCCAGACACAACCTCCAGCTCCTCCGGGGGGAGCCCAAGGCGTTCCCATGCCAGCCGAGATTAACCAAATTATAATCGGATAGCAAAAGGTGCTTAGTAGGAGTTTTTTACTAAATTTGAACAATGTGAAGCTAAAGCTATGCCACTGGAGGGGTTCTGGATAGAGCAAATTTACAGAGAAACAAGGTTTTTCATCTTAAATGCAAAATATATATATATTTTGTACAGTTTTGTTGCTCTGAGTGGGTTCTTTTAGCAAATGGCATGTTTTAGAGTCTGAATAAGCCATAGTAATGATTATTCAATTACTAAATGAGCTGATGATTATTTCAATAATTGATTAATACTGACTAATCCGATGATTTGTTTCAGCCTAAAGTACAAAGTTTACTTTCATCTATCCTTTTGCATCTCAAACTGCTTTTTGTGCAGTTATATTGAAACGTCTTCGGGTCAGTTCCCCCTTTATCTGTTCCAACCCATTTCCTACCTCTGCATAGCCCTTTTTCCTTGTTACTTTTAGTTGGTACCCATAAACAAACTAGTTACGTACCTATGTAGTCAAAACTGTTGTATACCAGTTTTTTTGTTGTCTAGTTGCGTTTTGACCTTGGATCACTTCATACCTCAGGAATGTGTGCTATCTGCTTTGACAGCTGATGAGTTCAAAGTCATTTTCAATGTTCTGCTTACAGTGAAATGTAGTTAAATATCATCTATCAACAGCAGGTAGTTGTTGGGTATTTTGGTGGCATCAGGATCTGTAACATTATAGTTAATGAGCCAACTAACCCAAGCAAACATGGGAATCTTAATGGAATTAGGGTGTAATATAAAATGGAAAAAATGCATTTACATTTGAGCCTTGAGCAATTTTATGATTATAACCACCATAATTCGGTAAAATGCTTCACCACCAAGAGAAATAAGCCGACATGCAGCAGTTAAGTACACGTATGTATGCTGGAGGTACAACATCTTGACGCGTCAGCATTTATCATATTGTATCGAGTCTATCCAGCACATGAGATGATAATTAATGAAACTGTTCTGTCTATAAATGTAATTCCTAAAAGGAACTTTGGTTTAGATGATACTAAAGGACGAATTTTCCTAAAAACATCAGTCTTACGGAATGTAGAGCATCTTGAAACTGGCCAGACAGAATCTCCAGATTTTATTTTTATCTAATAACATCTGGAAATTGAGCGATCAAGGTGAATCAGCCAAGAACTGTGACTCACAGACAGGCCTAAAAACATGCTTTGGGAGCATTGTTTCGGCAGGTTTCTGCATTTGTGTTAGAGGCACATGGGAGGTTTGTTGTAGTTTGAAAGGATAAATTGAAGAGCTGGTTAGCTTTCTTGTGTCCTTGATAACTGGGATAAAGTGTGAAGCAGAACTGTTGCTGTGGCTGTTTTCTATGTTGTATTATAACAGTTTTTTTCCCCTGATGATTTAAACATCTTCTGTTTTTCCTCTTCTCCTCCTTGCAGTAGATAAAATGATCAAGGAGCGCAGCGACCTGTTTTCTGACAGCCAGTGTAAAGTCTGCAGTGCTGTCCTGATTTCTCAGTCTCAGAAGTTGACTCATTATCAGGTCAGTGCAGCAAACCCCTGGTGCTTTTCAAGCATCGGGGGATTTGACTTTCATTTAAAGGTGTAGAGGCGTGACCACATGGATCACATTACATTATTGGTTCTGTTTTTACCACCAAAACAATGCTTTACAGTTAACAAGTATGGTAACTGTTTTTTATTTTGTATTTAGCTCTGAGAAATCCTCTGCTAAATTTAGTTTAGTTTACAAAACTTGATTCTAAAATCTAAATGAAATTGTTGTCATTTCTTTATTTCTAACTTAAGTTGAGAAAAACAGAATCATGCAGAGGCTTCTTATTTTAAACAGTTTCTGCTACTTTGTGCTTTCAGAGCAAGAAACATGCCAACAAGGTTCGGCGTTACCTTTCCCTTCATAACGAGAACGGCAACGCTGTCAAGAAGCCCAAAATATCCGACAATGTGAGTCAAAAACTGCAGTCAACACGGCGCTAAGCTCTCAGAAATTATGTAGACATGATGTGGAGCAAACTGAGGAGCCATTAACCCATTTGGGATGCTTTATATCAACACAAAACCTACTGGCCTCACGTTGTGTGTCAAAAAACATTGTTTGTGTTAAAGTTAATTCATCGCAACTCAACATTCATTCAAATCAACTCCCAGTAATTTCCAGGGATGCATCGTGTCTGCAGACGAACTTTACTTCATTTCTATATGCAAAAGATACAGGGTCATAAGAATTCACAGTTGTAGCTCGTACTCGTCGTCTTCCGCTTATCCGGGACCGGGTCGCGGGGGCAGCAGACTCAACAGAGACGCCCAGACGTCCCTCTCTCCAGACACCTCCTCCAGGGGGAGCCCAAGGCGTTCCCAGGCCAGCTGAGAGACATAGTCCCTCCAGCGTGTCCTGGGCCGTCCCCTGGGCCTCCTCCCGGTGGGACGTGCCTGGAACACCTCCCAAGGAAGGCATCCAGGAGGCATCCGGTATAGATGCCCGAGCCACCTCAACTGGTTCCTCTCGATGTGGAGGAGCAGCAGCTCTACTCCAAGCCCCTCCTGGATGGCCGAGCTCCTCACCCTATCTCTAAGGGAGAGCCCGGCCACCCTACGGAGGAAGCTCATTTCAGCCGCTTGTATCCGTGATCTCGTTCTTTTGGTCATGACCCAAAGTTCATGACCATAGGTGAGGGTAGGAACGTAGACCGACCGGTAAATCGAGAGCTTTGCTTTTCGACTCAGCTCTCTCTTCACCACAATGGACCGGCACAGCGCCCCCATTACTGTGGCAGCCGCACCGATCCGTCTGTCGATCTCGCGCTCCATTCTTCCCTCACTCGTGAACAAGACCCCGAGATACTTAAACTCCTCCACTTGAGGCAGGAACTCCCCTCCAACCTGAAGAGGACAAGCCACCCTTTTCCGGTCGAGAACCATGGCCTCGGACTTGGAGGAGCTGATCTTCATCCCAGCCGCTTCACACTCTGCTGCGAACCGCCCCAGCGCATGCTGTAGGTCTTGGCTAGAGGGGGCCAGCAGGACCACGTCATCTGCAAAAAGAAGAGATGAAATCCACTGGTCCCCAAACCAGACCCCCTCTGGCCCTTGGCTGCATCTAGAAATCCTGTCCATAAAAGTTATGAACAGGACCGGCGACAAAGGGCAGCCCTGCCGGAGTCTAAAATGCACTGGGAACAGGTCCAACTTAGTGCCGGCAATGCGGACCAAACTCCTGCTCCGCTCGTACAGAGACCGGATAGCCCCTAATAATGGGCCCCCGATTCCATACTCCTGGAGCACCCCCCACAGGGCATCATGAGGGACACAGTCGAATGCTTTCTCCAGGTCCACAAAACACATGTGGACCGGTTGGGCAAACTCCCATGAACCCTCGAGCACCCTGTAGAGGGTATAGAGCTGGTCCAGTGCTCCACGGCCGGGACGAAAACCACACTGTTCCTCCTGAAGCTGAGGTTCGACTATCGGTCGGACTCTCCTCTCCAATACCCTGGCGTAGGCCTTACCAGGGAGGTTGAGGAGTGTGATCCCCCTGTAGTTGCAACACATCCTCCGGTCCCCCTTCTTATAAAGGGGGACCACCACCCCAGTCTGCCAGTCCAGAGGCACTGTCCCCAACCGCCACGCAATGTTGAAGAGGCGTGTCAACCATGACAGCCCTACAACATCCAGAGACTTGAGGTACTCAGGGCGGATCTCATCCACCCCCGAAGCCTTGCCACCGCGGAGCTTTTTAACCACCTCGGTGACTTCAGCCTGAGCCGCAGCACGCTTGGCCTCACGGTACCCGTCAGACGCCTCAGGAGTCCCACAAGCCAACCACAGCCGATAGGACTCCTTCTTCAGCTTAACAGCGTCCCTTACTGCCGGTGTCCACCACCGGGTCCCGGGACCGCCGCCGAGACAGGCACCGCAGACCTTACGGCCGCAGCTACGGGCAGCAGCATCGACAATAGATGCGGAGAACATGGTCCACTATGTCTCCAACATCCCGCGGAATCTGGTCAAAGCTCTCCCAGAGGTGAGAGTTGAATACATCCCTCGACAAGGGGCCCGCCAGACGTTCCCAGCAGACCCTCACTATGCGCTTGGGCCTGCCACGTCTGTCTGGCTTTCTCCTCCTCCAGTGGATCCAACTGTGGACAGCTCAGCCCCTCTCTTCACCCGAGTGTCCAAAACATGCGGCCGAAGGTCTGATGATACGACAACAAAGTCGATCATCAACCTCCTGCCTAGGGTGTCCTGGTGCCAAGTGCACTGATGGACACCCTTATGTTTGAACATGGTGTTCGTTATGGACAAACCGTGACTAGCACAGAAGTCCAATAACAAAACACCACTCGGATTCAGATCGGGGAGGCCATTCTTCCCGATCACGCCTCTCCAGGTGTCACTGTCGTTCCCCACGTGGGCGTTGAAGTCCCCCAGCAGAATAATGGAGTCCCCGGGAGGGGCACTATCCAGCACCCCCGACAGGGACGCCAAGAAGGCCGGGTACTCCGCACTACCACTCGGCCCGTAGGCTGAAATGATAGTCAGAGACCTCTCCCCAACCCGAAGGCGCAGGGATACGACCCTCTCATCCACTGGGGTAAACCCCAACACGAGACGGATGAGCTGGGTGGCAACAAGCAAACCCACACCAGCCCGCCGCCTCTCCTCGTGGGCCACTTCAGAGTAGAAGAGAGTCCAACCCCTCTCAAGGAGATGGGTTCCAGAGCCCACGCTGTGCGTGGAGGCGACCCCGACTATTTCTGGTCGATATCTCTCGACCTCCCCCACAAACTCAGGCTCCTTCCTCCCCAGCGAGGTGACATTCCACGTCCCTAGAGCCAGCCTAAGCATCCGGGGATCGGGCCGCTGAGGTCTCCACCTCAGTTGTAGCTTTATTTGTTTAAAGTCATTTATAGAAACATAACATTGTGCTGCTTAAAAGCAGCGATTGTTCTCTTCCCTTTCAAGCTGGGATCCTGGTTTGTTCTGCAGACCTCTGTGTGAAACTGATGTAAAGTGTTGGTTGCAGCTGATCTGCTGTAATCTTTCTGAGCTTCCAAGGGAAGTAGTCCCAGAGCTGAGGTTCAGAGTAGATATGAAGTGATTCCAGCTTCTTTTACGTAAGAGCACATGGTCCCAGTACGAAGGGCTCAAGCTGCCGGGCTTTGAAAGGTCCAGACAGCTGAATGAGGAGTTTGGTATGTTACAAACTTGAAGTCATAAAGGTATTGAAAGCTTATTATGTTATTCAATGTTTCTTATATGAAATTTTAACCGATTCTACAAACAAAATCCCACCCCAGAGGAGACCCGAAAGAGGACAGATCATAAGTAAAATGATTCTTTGACAAACATATTTAAATTTAAGAGTTACACAATTTTTTCAGATCAAGTCAGATGTTTTAAGGTTTGATGTCATGTTATGATCCAATCCAAGCTGGCTGCATTATACTAGAAAATCCTGCGATGGCCATAATATTGGTAAATATGGTGATGATGCAGTCAGTTATAGAGATAAATCTACATTTTCCTCATTCTTCTATTTCTTATGTGCATTTCTAACGCTCTGATCCTGTAATTTCAGTCGGGTATGGGTGTCTTAACAGCAGTGAGACCTGATCCAAAATGGGAAATACTACACTGGCTTGCAAAGTGTGACCTCATGACCCTTTGAATATGTTAGCTTGCAGTTATTTCATTCTGAACAGTCCTTTGCAGTCGTTAAACCCGTACCACTGATGAAGATGCAGATGTATTCGTGTTTTAAATTTACTATCTCGATGAACAGTGATATCTTTTAAAACAGGGATGCAATGATCCAACTCTTCCTTGCTGGGACCAGTTTCAAATTTTCTTTTAAGTCCTGACCTGCTGATTTTATTATTATTAAACTTTTTCCCTGGATTATAAAAGAGCTGCAATTTCTTTAATAATGGTAATAGTTAGGATTCCAACTGAAAACGAAGGAATTCAAAAATAAATTCCCATTTATGTAATAAAGTACATGTCCTTAACCTCATTCTCTGGCCGTTTGGTCGGTGCATTCCTAAAATTAAAAAGAACCTTGTTAAGTAAATAATTGATGTGCTGTTTGTGCGTCTTTGTCTGCAGGATTGTGACAACGGAGACACTGACCGGTTGAAGGCATGTCACCTGTGTAACATGACCTTCACGTCTCCAGTCATGGCTGAGTCTCATTATCAGGGCAAATTTCATGCCAAGAGGCTGAAAATGAAAGCTGTTGAATCCCAGACTCCAGGTTTGAGCTTTATTTACATCATTCAAAGCCTTTGGCCTTTTTGCTGTTTCCCGTACATTTTATTTTTCCTGTTGTTTTTACACATTCCTGCTTTTTCTCTTTATCCTCATTTCTGCAGAAGCCTCTCAGACAAGACAGCCGATGGAGAAACCCGCCGACAATACAGGTGGAGTTCCTGAAGCGGACAACAACAACCCAGATCGCTACTGCTCCACCTGCAAGGCCTCCTTCAACAACCCGCTCATGGCCCAGCAGCATTACGCGGGCAAGAAGCATAAAAAACACATGACCAGGCTAAAGCTGATGGAGACATACAAGCCCTCCACTGCACCAGGTCAGAACTTGGTTTCAAGCTTGCATATTTTGGTTGTCACCCTGCAAAGGTCAAAGGTAAACCTTAAAGAATTATACATCTGTAGATTCTCTACAATGTTCCCTCGCAGCATCAACGTGGTGGCAGCATATCTTTTGCCTGATTTACATATTTATGTAACCTTTAACTAAAAATAGTAAAGGGTTATTCTTGCAGCAGAGCCGTTTTTAACACAGCCAGCCTTCTCTATGCTTATAGTGTCTGGTGATAAGACCATTACATCAGCTCCTTTCCTTGTGTGTTAGATGCAGGGTTTCTACACCATAGAGACAGATCAATATCATTTTTTTTTTTCTTCTTAAGAATTATGATTTATGGTAACAATGATACCAGACAATGTTTGCAAACCACAAAAACTAAATGCAGTGTTGGGATTGTTACTTTAAATATCTTTTTTTACTGTTTGTTCCATGAGAACAGCAAAAAATATCAATATCGTTTGAAAATATGATTAAATTCATTTAGTGCATGTTGTTTAGTAATAAAATTGCACTACTTTAATGTTACTGGTGTCCTGAAGTAGGCTCTTCAATAATCAGTTTGTTTTTTCTTAAGAGCAGTATTTGTCCATCACTGCAGCCACAAACACAGTCTGTAACCAAAGAAGAGTGCTGCAAAGTTTTATATACTTTTTATCATCAGTTTTTTGCCCGTGGGCAATAAATACCACAAAATATTGAGATTTCATTTATTGATTTTATACAGCGCTTTAAAACGACCAACTAAGGGAACCAAAGAACTAAACCGTGAGATCAGAAAACATAAAAACATACATCCATAAAAGCGGACAACAGGAACAAGGATCATAGCTAAAATCCCACTTTGCGACGTGGTTTAAAAAGTCTACTTGAAAAAAAATAAGTCTTAAGCTTAGATTTAAAGATGTCTGGGTCAGTGGTGGAGCAAAGCTCTAAAGGAAATTGGTTCCAGAGTTGGGGTGCTGCCACTGAAAATGCCTGGTCAATTAAACCTTGTCCTTGGAGCATCTAATAAAAGTTGATTTGATCTCCTCTGGGATCTGCCATGTAAAGAAAGACTTAAAGTTGAGATAAATAAGGTGAGGCCAGGCCGTTAAGAGCTTTAAGAACAAACAAAAGCTTAAAATGAATTCTAAAGGTGCGTTCAGACCGAATGACGCAACAGGAAAATCGGAACTTTTCTGTCAATTCGCGTCGCGTCAATAGGCCTCTTTTCAGCACAACAGTTGTCATACGAGTATGAAATTCACAGCTGTTGCTCAGGGTACATCTATGTTCATGTAGGAAATTCTATTTTATTCATAAGTATTTCATTTTCAGATGCATATGTCAACAAGCCGATCAGCCGTTGTTACATAATTATTCAATACGCTACCATGCTGCATTCTGTTGTCATATCAGCTCTTGCCTGGTGTATTTTGGCGGTTCTCGTCCATATGTTTAGGCACAAAAATGTTTATTATATTTAGGAGATGTGGACAGTACAATTTGGCTGTTTATCTATTGAGCTGAGATTTATTTACTCACTGAATACAGATGGGCAGGCGTTCTGCAGCGTAGATACAGCGCCTGTAGTTGGTGACGCGGAGGCTGATTCATCCTGCAACGTTGGGCAGCAGGTCCTCAAACTGGGTCCTGTATAAACAGGAGTACCGCTGAAAGCGATCGTGATCCAGACGCTACTCCTGGAGTAGGTGGTTCCGTCTCTGGTGAACCCAGGGACGTCGACGCCGGCGGCGTTGTTCGGCTTTCCATAGATAAACCACCGTGACTCGTTTCATGTTGAGTTGAAACCGACAAGCAGCAGATAGAAGCTGCTTCTATTCTATGAAGCGGTGGAGCGGTCAGTCAAGTCATCTGAGCGGTCCGTCCACACCTAGCGTCATATCAGCGAAACGGAAGTTACGCTGTAACCACGGTTCAGTGAATTCCTGGATGACTGCCAGTCACACTGGTCACTCGGAACTTCTCCCCCAGCGAGAAGATCCCAGGAGTCGAACGGAGCTTTCCATGTGCTATTTATAGGCCCACGCCAAGGTGGGCTACGTGTCACGTGCGTGACTTTTACAGTTAATCTTGACCTGCATGGAGCGCGAGAAGACACATCCACTCTGTTTACTGCCACAGACAGTCAGGAATGAATGAAACAGAACTTGGGATAAAGCGCCAGAGTCCAAATTGGGAATATGACTGCGTTTTGGTGTTTTGTAGTGTAGGGTGACCAGACGTCCCTAACTTAGACGGCCTGTCCCCGGCTAAAGCTGTCCCTGGAAATGTCCCCGATTTTAGCGTTTTGTGAATAAGAAATGTTGTCTGTAGATTTACTACGGTAGCGGGGGCAGAAAGCCAGAGTGAGCATGTTGCGCGCAACAACTGCTATTACGGTAGCTAGTTGTGCTGTTGTTAACGTTACAGACAGAGTAGAAGAAGAAGAGCTTAGTGCGCCTCCTTGGACTGGGCTGATCCTGGCCGTGATGGTGTGTTTCGCTGTAGGAAACGTAACTAGTGTTGTCAATATTCAAATAAATGGTAAAAAACAAATGGCTTGGATGTGTTTTGTTTTACTAAAGGTAAGGACACAAATGCTAAACCAAGTTTTTAGGAACAAACAGAACAGCAAATAGGAAGACAAGAGCACAACTCCCTGATTTGGGAAATTGGAGCTACAGTGTCAACAAGGATTCGTCCAAAGTAAGATGTTTTAGAATTGATTGGTGACCTTTAGTTTATATTTCCGGAGTTAGTTATTAGTTGTTTGCTAATTTATTGTAGTGATTTGTGCACTCAGGCTGAGAAGTGTGTTCCACTCAGTTTGGACATATGAAAGTTACTGAAAGGAGTCAGAAACAGGGAAAGTAAATGAGGCAAGAACTGCATGAACTGAGAATGATGAGAAGGGAGAGATAATCACTTGGTTAAATGTGCATTTCTTCTGTTGTATGAGCTTATAGCTCCAAGTAAAAATAGTTGTTTTTTTCTTTTTGCTAAACATGGCTATTGTGGTATTTCATCAACTGAGGAAAATAGTTAAATAATTAAAGAAAAGTTAACATTTAAAGGATTATCGTAGTTTCCTACTATCTAAAAATATCCAACTACTGTTGGGTATCTGGAACAAAAATCTATTTTATTTGTTAAATTGTAATTTTTCAGTATGTTTTATGCTCTAATGTTTTTGGAGAAGATTGTGATTATATTATGTCTCTTTTAGAATAGTGAACATGTGATAGAAGAGGAGAGAGGAGGAAAATAGAAAGACTGATAGAAAGAAGAGTAAAGCTAAGAGCAGGGAAAGAGCAGATGGGTGTTAGAAAAAGGAGGAGCGTAAAGAAGACAGACATTACTACTGCTATTTATTTGTTTTATTACTCTGCTAACAACAGTGTGGATAGACTTTCCTGCTGTTACACTTGATTTTTATAGTTTAATTATGAATAAATATTTTAAAATAAATGAAACTAACTGTACCAATGTTTTCATTATATCTTGATAACATTTATTTCTTTTAATCTCTGAGCTGGAAATGTCCCCGGATTTTATTTCAGAAAAACAGATTAAAACTATAACTGAAACTAATAAAAACAAAACTGAAACTAAGCATTTTCAAAAAACAAAAACTAAGCTAAAATAGCAAACAAATGCCAAAAACTAATTAAAACTAAAACAGAATTGAAAATGTGAAGTCAAAACTAAATAAAAATAAAAGCTAATGAAAATTGCAAAACTATTAAAACCTTGGTCTGAACGCACCATAAAAAGGACAGGAAGTGTCTAGAGGTGTTGGTTAAAAGACGGACAGTCGTGTTTTGGGCAAGTTGAAGACGTTTAAGGGAAAACCGAGAGACACTGATATATAGAGTCCATTTCAATAGTCTAGTCTGGAGCTAATAAAAGCATAAATGGCCATCCAAGTCCAGACGATTTAAAAAGGGTTTAATTAACTTTGACACAGATAATAAAAACTTGATTTGAACACAAAGTTGATTTGTTTATTGAATTTAAAGTCCTGATCAAATTTTACCCCTAAGTTTCTAACAACGTTACTTGATTTAAAAGGCAAAGTACTGACACCTATGCTACATTGTCACCAAATAAAATACATTCAGTCATTTGTTCATTTACCAATAAAACGTTTGTACTGCCTCTGTTTGACAGCAGTTATGTGGTCCAGGACAGAGGGTGAAGAGCTTTACTGCAACCTTGCCTAAGAGACGAGTAAATGTGTAGTTTGTGTGCATAACAGTGGAAGGATAGTTATAATTTTCCCTGAGTGGCAGCACATAGGGAGAAAAGAGAAGGGGGCCTAGAATGGAGCCTTGTGGGACCCCCCACAGAATACAAGTACTGGTTGAGGATAAATATCATGACAGAGAAGGTTCTATCATTCAGATGAGAAGTAAACCACTTTAGTGCAGTGCCTAGGACCCCAACAAAGGGGTTCAAATGAGAGAAGGACAGAACAGCTCAGTGTCAACTGCTGCTGTAAGGTCCAATCGAACCAGAACAACAGAGCGCGTACTGTCCATAGACACTGATCTAAAGCCCAACAGAAATGTTTCAAAATGCCATTTTATTCTAAAAATGGTTGCGTTGTATACAAGAGATTTTATTAACTTTTGAAAAAAGGTAAATGAGAAATAGGTCTCAAATGAGATCAAATTGATGGGTCCAGGTGGGTTTTCTGAGAAGAGGCATTTAGAACAGTTTCTGAGGTAAGACAGACGTTCATAAAAATTGCAGGACCAACATTAGTAAAAACCTCATTTATAAGTTTAAAAGAAAGACAGTCAAGAGGGCAGTTAGTAGGTCTCATATGCTGAATTGCTTCTTTCAGATGAGAAAAGGGAACTGGTTCCAACAGCTGAAACGTGAGCAACAGATAGATCTACAATATTAGGTGTGCTTGAAACCTGTCTTATAGACGCCACCTTTTCAGTAAACGTTAAAGAAAATTGTCACACAGTGACTGATGCATCGAGCAGGACAGAGGTTGGAGGATCAAGTTTAATTTTTTTTCAATTCAATTCAGTTTTATTTATATAGCTCCAATTCACAACACATGTCGTCTCAAGGCTCTTCACAAAAGTCAGGTTCATTCATTCTAATTAATCCTAATCATTGAACAGTTCAGTCAGATTCAGTTATTTATTCAAATTGGATAAAATGTTTTTCTATCTAAGGAAACCCAGCAGATTGCATCCAGTCAGTGACTTGCAGCATTCACTCCTCCTGGATGAGCATGTAGAGACAGTGGACAGTCACTGGTGTTGACTTTGCAGCAATCCCTCATACTGAGCATGCATGTAGCGACAGTGGAGAGGAAAAACTCCCTTTTAACAGGAAGAAACCTCCAGCAGAACCAGAACCAGGCTCAGTGTGAGCGGCCATCTGCCACGACCGACTGGGGGTTTGAGAGAACAGAGCAGAGACACAAAGAGAACAAGGAAGCACTGATCCAGGAGTACTTTCTATGGGAAGGAAAAGTAAATGTTAATGGATGTAGCTCCTTTAGTCGTTTCATCTAGAAAGAAAGAACAGATAAACTCTGATCCAGTTTTCAAGGTTAGAGTCTGAAAGAGAGAACATAGAGTTAGTTACAGTAGAAGCTCAGTCAGTAGCCATGTCTAGGAGAGAGAAAGGGTTAAACACTGAAAGACAGGGCTATGTGGATCATCTGTAGAAGGTGAGCATTAAGTTGTTGCCAGCAGAAGCTCGGACGATTCCCCTCTCCAGAAAGGTGTCACAGGTAGACACAGAGCCAGGCCAGGTGTAGCTTCTAGGAAGAACAACACCCTGGGACAATGAGTGTGGTTGGAAATTATATTGAACAAAAACAGATTTTTCTTCCTCAACAGATCTCTGGTACTGAGCGATAATGTCCTTTAGTACTTCCTGAGAAGCACTGTGTCTGTAACGTTTGGATATCTGATTAAACCTCCCTAAACTGGGACAAATTCACAGACTGTGTGTCCAGATTATCCGTTTCTACCTAGTGATGAATATTCTGTATATTTTGGTATTCAAAAACAACTTTATGGTCCTGTTCTGCCAGAAACCAACACAAAGACTAACTTCCCTCCTCTGCATGTAGCTTCATCACTAAACGGTTACCCGTGCACCATCTGCAATATTGCGCTCAACTCCGTGGAACAGTACCAGTCTCATATCAGTGGGGCCAGGCATAAGAACCAGTAAGTACAAATAGGGTGGATGATTTATCAGGCTAGTAACCAAATTATCAAAGTTGCTTTTTATTTAGTCATTATATTTATTTTGTTTTAAAGAATGAAGAAAACTGGTCAAAAGTCTGGAGAGGACCGACCTTCAGCTGTGGAATCACAAGGGGGCGTTCACCAGTATGCTGCAGGTGATAACCAGTGCACTCCTGCAGATGATGAATACCCACCTGGAGATGATCATTACGTACCTCCAGATGACCAGTATGGCACTGGGAATGACCAGTATGAAGGCGGAGATGGCCAGTTTGGCAATCATCAGTACACCCCAGAGTTCTCTGCTTTTTCGGAGCAGTTCCAGTATACTTGAGGCTGGACTGGGATTGAACTGGAGATGGACTCTCTCCAAACAGCCCCCCTTTAACTCATTAACAAAGCATCAGCCCCTCACTCCTCACTCTCTCTCATAACACTTTAGCTCCTGTCTGACTCAGTAGTGTTTGTAAGTGTTTGCAGTCATGTAAACCTCAGTTTGGACTGTGACGCACCCCATTGTATTATCTCTCTCATTTTATGTTTGTTTTTTGCTGAAACTGTCAATAGAGCTTTGGTTTTTTCTTTTTAATGCAACAACAGTTTTGGATCTGTAAAATATAGACATTATAACCCCAAGCATTGTGTGATGACGGGATTCAGCTGTGATGCAGCTACACTTGTTAGAAATGATTGATGAGGCGTTTCTCATCAGAAGGTTATTGTTATGAAAGTCGGACCAACTCGACTCTTATTGCAAAAACTGTCAGAACGACCGTATAAACTAGACGGGAATTTCCAGGTTTGTAAAATAGGTTTATGCATGAAGCACTCTGACATATTTGAGATTGGAGTTTGTTTCCAGGTGGTAGAAATGAAGGCTGCATGATAAAAGAAAAACAATTGATACTATTGATGAAAATCACTATATTGATTACAATTTTCAGACAGGTTCTTGCTTTCTGTATCGTTTTTTTACTCTCCATGAGTAAAGGCCATTTTCATACGCAGATGGTGAACCTCTGAAATACAATACCCTACAAAACAATGCATCAAAGCTGTCTATTGCGATATTGCACACACTAATGTCGAAGTTCGATTGTGCAACTCTAGCAGAAATCAGCTAAATTAGCTTCTAACTGTACAGCTGTTCTGTTTTTACCAGTGTGACCATGCTGGGAAACTGATGATATTGACTGCTGATAACCTCTCAACGTAACCCCCTTTCAAAAAAAAAATTCGAACCACCTTTAAATTTGACTGATCTACATTGGCGATTATGCCACACTTTCAGAACCTCGACCCAAATGTGAAACAAGCTCCAAATTCCAGATGTTGACCGTTCCAACCTTCCTGTTGACGGTCGCCGGGTTAGAGCAAACTGAAGTCTGCAGTGAAACAGTCAGTAGATTAGTGATGATGGAGGTTCTGGAGCATAACCACAAGTACACCAGCAAACGGATTCCGTTGTCATCGCCTCGGTCCACATGGCTCCCTGCGGCTTGCATGCTTACCTCACAGCCTAAATGCTTACCAGTGATTTATTAGAGAACAGGACAACGGAGGAGCATTTAAAGCACGCCTTGAGACCTTAGGCCTGCGTATTAAAACAGGAAGTGACTAATATGCTATTTTAGGTGCCGTAATTGTAATTTGGAACACTGCTAAATTTAAGTCTGTCTATGTGGTTTAAATGTAAGAAAGTAAAATGATACTCGACAATAGTAGGAGGGACCTGTTCTGCAGGTTAGTGAAGTGGTCTCCAAATTCAGTCATTGATGGTCAAAGTCCTACATGTTTTAGATGCGTCCCTGATTTAGCTAAATGGTGTCATTGGCAGAATCCTGCAGAACCTAATGTGTTGAAAAAGCTATAGCAACAATTTGAAAGGTGTGTGTTGGAGTGTGGAGACCAGTAAACATGCAGGATATTGGGCCAGGAGAGCTGGAATTGACTTGTCATGGTTTAGTGCTTCCTAGGAATGCGTCTATATGGTTTAATGCAGGAAGAGATGAGCTTCGCTGATATCTAACCAGCTTTGAAACCACAAATCAAGCCTCCTGTAAGTAAGTAAGTAGTAAACAACACAGAAAGCGGACTCATTGGTTTGTTTTTCCTCTGAATGTGCTCTCTGCTTCTCCTTCCAGATGGCTCTGACAGCTGTAGCTAAATTCTTTCTTTTACTTTAACTGTTTACATTATTTTGTTTCTTTTTTATTGTTGAAAATAAAAATAAAAAAGGTCCAGTAATTCATCAGGCAACTACAAGCTCCGTTTACTATATTTAATTATATTTTTTAGTGCCCCGGCTTCAACCTGACGCTTCTGTTTGCTGTTTTTGTTGTTAGTTAAAGGCTGTACTGTGAGACGTCCTAATATACATTTTTCCCCTTAAATCTCTCTAAGCAACATTAAAATGTAAGCCGATCTTAAATTAGATTGTGTAATCTCTTTTTTTTAAATAAAACCAGTGCTGCTTCGTTTTGGCGGAGGTTTTCTGTATGTGATGAGACTGGCTCATTAAAAACTTGTGGCATGAAAATTGAATTTTTCTTAGTTTCTCCATGAGATGCTTTAGGATTTACACTATTTTCCACCAAAAGGATTGATGTCAAACTAAACAGTGATGTCAAAACAGCATTTTTTGCCAGTTTATCATAAGATAGTTGGTGAAATATTTTAGTATTAAATGTGTTTGTCTAAAGAGCTTTTTTTTATTAGTGTAATTTTCAGAGGGCTGGTGTGTACTGTACAGAACATGTAAGAAAGACAACTGGCCTTTCTGTTCTCATCCTGTGTTTTGTGATTAAAGGGTTACTTTCAGTATGTTATGTATTAAAAGATTATGCAAAGGTCGTGCATAAAGAAAAAAATGTTTTACACAAAGTCTTTTCTTTTTGTCTGGAAAGAACAAGAGTGGATGTGATGGGAGTCCAAACATAATTTCCAGTGTGAAGATGCAGCCTGTAAATAAAACCAGATCCAGTAATCACATGGTTCCGCTCAGACGTTTACACGCATGCAAAGATTTCTAATTTTAAGCTGTTCCTTTTAAAAGACCTGATTGTTTATACAACCTTCAAAACAAGGACTTATTGAACGGGTTCAATATTTATTGTATAAAATCCAGAGGGTTCAATATCTGGAGGATCAATCCTGCCATAATTAAGAACACACAGAAATAAATAAATGACTTGCTAGAATAATTACTATGCCAGAAGGAAGCTCGAAATATAGTATGTATAGTATAGTAAAATAATAAAAAGGAAGAGATTTATTGAAAATTTGACCAATTAATCAGATATAATCATTTCTATTTTAATCTTTTAACTGTTGTAATTTATCTCTGCTGTTTTTCCTATTTTGTATTTAAACCACAAAATTTCAAACATACTTTTTCTTGAACTCTATATTTTTCTCTTGTTTATTTAATACTTTTATTTATTTCATATTTAGAAAGAAATACTTTTATTTCTTTTATATTTATCACCACCCAAATGTATTGTTGGCCTCATAGCATAATTGTCTAATTCATTTGACTTCGGTAATTATGCTATGAGGTTAACAGTTCATTTCCTAAGAAAATAATAATTTTTCAAATTATTTTACTGTCCTTTTATTTCTTAAGCACTGATGTATTTCCCCGTCTGATTTATCCCTGTTGTATTTTCTTTTGTAATGGATTTCCGTCTTTCTTTTCTACATTTCTTGGTCGCTGTATGTCTTTCCCCTCTTAAAAAGCTGCCGAAACGTAAAAACAAAGGGGGCGGGGATAGAGACAGAGGGGACGGTCTTTGGAACAGCGTCACCCCACAGCTTCTTTCCTATTGGCCCAGGTCAAGCCTCTCAGATTTAGGTGCTTAGCCTCGGAATTTGTCCTCCATACAGATAACCTTTGCACAAAAAAGTTATGAAATGTGTGTTTATGTCCATGAAGCATTATTACACAAACAAAATGATCAACCGGTCTAATTTCCTTTGAATTAAGGGTGTTAAACTCCAGTCCTTAAGGGGCCAGTGTCCTTTGACTTTTGAGGAAAATGCTTAACTGTATTGAGCCCATGAAACTTCTCAAATACTCTTGGCCAGTGCCAAACAGCTGTTGGTGGAGACGGTGCGATGGTGTGGGATGACTTCACCCTCACTGTTAAAACAAGGCTTGTCCTCAGTGGAGGGATATCGAGATGAGATTCAGCAACCTGAGGCGATCCCACGTCTTCACTCCTAGGGATGGAAACCAAATCCTCCAAAATGTCAAGACTTTCTGCCACAGAGACTGACTCCAGAATCTACGAGTGGAGAGGATCGAACAGTCCTGTAGTCCTGACTTCAACTTTATTGAACATCTGTGAGATCACCTTAGGGGTGCTGTTTGTGTCACACTGGATGTTACACATCCTGGTTATGTTAAATTGAATTCCATCCCATATCAGTGTGTGACCAAGGTGGTGACAGCATTATGGTGCGTTCACACCAAACGCAATTTCTGTGAATTTTTCGCCTCATTTGTGTGCTTTTGCCCGCTTCACATTCCGCGTGAACTCCGCGTTGGCATTCGGCAACAAGCGGCAACGCTTCGCTGCGTCATCAAATAGGAGGAGCTTCCATCTGCTGCTTGCTGGTTTCAACTGAACATGGCGGACATGGCTTTCACGGACCAAATTACGGTGTTTTACCTGTGGAGAGCCGAAAAACACTGCCGACGTCAACGTCCCTGGGTTCACCAGATTCTTCAGGGACGGGAACAGTTAGGAGATAACCACCACCTACTCCAGGAGCTGCGTCTGGATGACGGTCGATTTCAGCGGTACTTCCGTCTATCCAGGACCCAGTTTGACTATCTGCTGCCCCGCGTTGGGAGACGAATCGGCCTCCGGTACGCCAACTACCGGCGACCGCAGTGAAGCCAGCCCGAAGCCGGACACCAGACACTCAAGCTCCGCGGAGCCAGCGGCATCCAGCCCACTGCCGATCCGAGTCAGGCACCCAGATTTCGGCTAGCTGCTCTCTGTTGCTCCCTCTTCTGACGCGCGGTGGTTCACTAGGGACCGTCAATAAGTTTCCGAACCAATCAATTGTGGAAAATCTGAGTGCCTGAATCGGATCAACCGTGAGCTAGATGCCGCTAACTCCGCGGAGCTTGAACATCCAACTTCAAACTAACTTCACCGCGGTTTACCGGCACTGTATCCCTGCTGCTGAACGCCTGTCCATCTGTCTTCGGTGAGTAAATAAATCTCAGCTCAGTAAAAAAACAGCCGATTTTCAATGTCCACATCTCCTAAATATAAGATATTTGTGCCTAAACATAACCAGGCCAGGTCCTTTCTGTATTTGTCTCAGTAAAAGTAATTAGTTGAATCAAACAACTCTGGCTTGCCGCACACCGCCACTATGATCTGGTCCTCCATCTTCACTGACTACGGCTTTTTCTCTGCTTTGGTCCTTCACCCTACGTCACAGCCACATCCAGTCCCTGATTGGTTGACGCGACGCAAATTTAGGAAAAAGTTCAGATTTTTCAACTCGTCCATCGCGCCGCTCCGCTCCCGCTTCGTTTGCTGCGCCTTCCGCACCGCGCCCTCCGCGTCGTTTGCACCTCGCCACGCCGCTCCGCTCCTGAACGCGCCTCTACATAGGGATAACATGTAAATTGGCCGTTCCTTTCGCAGAAATCGCGTTTGGTGTGAACGCACCATTAGGAGGAGTTGCCCGGCTGTTGGGGTTGTATACTGTTCTCCCATGCACTCTTGAGATGCCTGTTTGTTAAATGAATAAATTGTTAAATTGCCAAAATGTCAATATGTATTTCTTCAAACATCAGTCATCCAATTTAATGTATTTTTGGGATTGGCAGAGAGGATTTGGTATGTTTTTCATGTACACGTCCCACATAAAGTATTGAACTCTTGCTCAATCCATACATACATTTTTCCTACGAAAGGGGCAATAAACAGACTTTGCAAAAGTATGAGATTTCTGGGCAAGAAGCATTGTTACAACATATAAATAATCAACCAAACTTACATTTCCTTACTTTCCGTGGTAACTATTTATACATAAACACCTCTAGTAATTGTTTAATTGTTACTAAGCAAGGTCCACCTCGACCACACCTGTTGTAGCAATTAACAAGCTTCTGACATTATTCAGGCTGAATATTTGACCCCTCTTAATCAGAAATCGTAGATTTAATTCAAATTGGTAAGTTTCCTAATACAGGGCCAGCTTTCAAATTAAATTTCAAATAAAATTAAAATGAAATTTTATGAAGGGTTACCTCCAAATTGTTGAACTCAAATTAACAGCTAGATGGTTAAAACCTGGACACAGGTGTCTCAATAAGACAATGGTCCCAAACACACAACTTAACAAAAGTTACGACTGTAACTACGGTCCTTTAAATTCCGGATGACCACCAGAGGCGGTGCTTCAAGCACTGAATGATCATTCTTGCGCATGCGCAGGTCAAGAATTTAATAACAACATGGTCACATGTGACCTACCGGTGGCTCACGTGAGTCTATATAGTCACACGACACCGGGAGCCCAGTCCCAACAATCTTCTCGCGAGCACGCGGAGACCGAGGCACTGACCGCTCTGGCAGTCATAAGGGATTCATAGAACCGTAGTTACAGACGTAACTTTCGTTCTATTTCATCCCTACTGACCGCCAGAGGCGGTGCTTTAAGCACTGGATGATGCATACCAACAGGGTCCTGAGGGATCCCACGGAGACCCCAAGGAACACAGCAACGCCACTAACCTCAGCGGGACGCAGAAGGCGGGTGTTCCTGTATGCCCTGCAGAGGATGCGGCGCGGCGACGTTCACTCTGTAAAATCTGGCAAAGGTGCTCGGCGATGTCCAGGAAGCAGCTTCACAAATGGCCTCCAGAGGCACCCCGGTCATGACAGCCCACGAGGTGGAGAGGCTCTTAGTGGAGTGAGGTTGCACACCGCCCGGCAGGGGCCGATCCTGCAAGGAGTAAGCCATGTAGATCATCTCCACAATCCAACGTGCCAACCGCTGTCTAGAAAGGGGCTGACCCTTCCGAGAGCCAGCATAACCAACGAAGAGACAGTCAGTCCGACAAATGGGTGCCATGGAGCGGACATACGCCTCAAGCGCTCGGACTGGGCAAAGAGGCACAGAAGTGGCATCAGGATTAAAATGGGAAAGCCGGAGCGGCAGCACACTGCCAGCCACTATAGGCACCTTTGGAACAAAGGAAGCATTAGTCCACAGCGTAACACCGGAGCCATCCAGGTTCCTCTGACAACATGGTTCAGACACAGACAGAGCATGCAATTCCCCCACCCGTTTAGCAGAAACCATGGCCAACAGGAAGGCGGTTTTCAGGGAGAACCACTTGAGGTCCATCCTTGTAACGGGTTCAAAAGGGGGAGACTGAAGGGGCGCAAGCACCAGCGACAAATCCCATGCAGGGGCCACAGGGTGCATGGGTGGACACAAGCGCCTGGCACCCTTCAGAAACAGTGCGACATCCCCATGCCGGCCAACAGAGCAACCACCAAACCCAACTTGCCAACGGGAAAAGGCTGCCACATACACCTTCAAGCTGGAAGGGGATCGCCCCAGATCCAGCAACTCCTGAAGGAAGGACAGCAAATGGAAAACAGGACAAGGAACTGGTTCCAGGTCCTTACCACGGCACCAGTCAGCAAAGACTGCCCACTTAGCACCATAGGCGGCCCGCGTGGACGGTGCCCATGCGCCAGTCATGGTCTGTCCCACCCTACGGCCCCCCATCTGGGAGAAGAGGTCTCTCCTGGGGGGGAGGCGCATCGGCAAGCCGGAGCAGCAGAGGAAACCAAGTCCTGCCCGTCCAAAAGGGGGCTGCCAGCAGAAGCTCATGCACGTTCTGGAGAACCCTCAGGAGCGTCTGGGGGATCAGGGGGAATGGGGGAAAGGAAAGGCATAGAGAAGGGTCCGGGGCCACTCGTGCACCAGTGCATGGCAGCCCAGAGGACTGGCACTGTTCATCAGGGAGAACCAGAGGGGACGGTGAACTGCATCCCTGGAGGCAAACAGGTCCACCTCCACCCTGCCGTAGGTCGCCCAAATGCGATCCACCACCTCTGGGTGAAGCCGCCACTCCCCGGAAGCGGCACCTGTCGAGACAGAAAGTCCGCGGAGACATCCTGCGGACCCGGAATATAGGTCGCCCTGAGGCTGGCAAGGAGTGGCACTGCCCAGACCAGGAGCCGCTGGGTCAGGGACAGTATTCTCAGAGATCTGAACCCCCTTTGGTGATTTATATGGAAGACAACCGTGGTGTTGTCCGACCGGACCAACACATGTCTTCCCAGCAACCCTGGAAGGAAAGCACGGAGCGCCAGGAACACAGCCATCAGCTCCAGAACATTAATATGGACCCCGCACTGCCGTAGGGACCACACCCCCTGAGCCGCATGGTCTTGCCAAGTTGCTCCCCAACCCTTGGAGGAAGCATCCGCATGGACGACTTCCCTCCGACACAGAAGGGGGCCGAGCGGGACACCCACCATGATGTAGGACCCGCTCCGCCACTGGGACAGAGACTGTAGGCACCGAGGCACAACCCGAAGCCGTCAGAGCCTGTGAGTACGCTGGGAGGGGTCCAGGCCGACCCCGTTCAGCCACATCTGCAGGAAACCAGACAATTTAAATGATCACTGCCATTTCTGATAATATGAGTAGGCAAATATCCAGCCACAATTATGCTGCATCGTGTTGTTTATTCTGTTTATACTTCAACATGTATAGTTTTGACTATCTAGATAAGCAGAAATCCTCAAATTCAAATATATTAACTTATTTAGTTTTTTTGTCATTCCTTCGTTCACCGTTTAATTAGATACATAAAAAAGGCATGTTGTGTGATCATTTCACTGTAGAAACACGTAAAATAAAAACACATTAAAAGCCCACAATTACTATGACTTTCATGCAGTTAGTGAGTTTATGTAAACTTCTCACCAGAACTCTGTGTTGTAACTGTCCAACAGGTAAAGAATAATGGGAATAATGTGGGCAAGCAGAATTGTTTTTGTTGCAAAGTCTTAATTGAAAGCAACAGCTGAGTCCCAAACTGAAAGGAACCAGGATCAGCATGAAAAGCAACAGTGAAGCAGAACCCATTAAACACAGTGGTTGTTTTCTAAGTCAACATGACAGTGACCCTGAGTCCAGACCAGAGTCCGTGAAGAAATGTTTTTTCTGCATTGTGTGAAAGGACTTGATGGGGCTCTTGAAAAGTCTTGACCTGAAACCCATCCAACAACTGTTGGCTGAGCTTGGCCAAACCAAACATCTCTGGCTGAACTCACACATGCTTTTGAGGCCGAATGGAAGCAAATTCCTGCAGCTGTTAGGTTGGATCGATTGTGAACAGCTCTGCCAGAGCAGTGGAAGTTGTTAAGGCAGCAGAATCCTCTCCAAATGCAGACACACGAGGAGAAAGCTCACATCATAGTGACAGAAGAGGTGAACTGGAATTCCTGCAGAGCTTTGAGTGGCAGAGACCTGACTCCTCCGATGAGCTTCATGAAGGCCCAGGGCTCATTTTGGCCACATGGTGGCGGACTTGCTCTGCAAAAACTGGATGGCACCATAGGTGCTGATAGTAGCAACTCCTGACAAACATTTCTTCTGGATTCATTGACAGATGAGACTCCTGAAGATCACCTGTCAAATTAATACATTTCTCTTTGAGCTAATTAAATCCTGGTCCAGCTGCTGCTGCATAGAAACGTTTGAGCGATTGGAAGATAAACCTTTAGTTGGCTCTACACTCCAGATGATTTTTTGGAGCGAGGTGTTAGAGAAAGCTCCAAAAAACCCAGCAAACGTAACAAGTAATTCAACCTCCCCGATGCTCTGAGAAGTGCTTTTCCAAAATCACTTTTTATCTGAAATAACTTCATTTAGGCCTTATTTATTGGCAACAAGGACAATCCTATAGAACAATGTAACTGAACTCCACGGAAATTATTAATACGAGGAATTTTAAACATGTTTTACTTAATTGGGACTAATTTCTTCTTATGAAATTAACTTTAAAAAACACATTTGTTATCAGTGTGCCTGTGTTTGCCTGCTATTTAAGCTATTCTTAGAAATCTGACTAACCGGCACAAGCTGACACAAGTTGCAGCAAGCATTTGGGAAGAAAGAGTGACCCATATCCTGTTGCTCAGAAAATCCTACAACACATAGGACAGAAATATAAAACAAAAATACCCCAAATTCTTTGGCTTTCTTTTAATGAGGCAAAAGTGTGAGACCCTTTTTATATTTTGGATCTAATATTAAATATTCCATGTTTAGTTTATTGTTAAGCATATAAAAGTAAAACAAAATCACACTGAAATATGCTTTTGCAGTTTTATTTAAAAAATAACGATTTTCCCGCCTGTGAGTACTTTTTACTATTTCGGCCCACGGGACACAAAGTTTGGCCACCACTGGTGTAAACCATTTAAATGCTGACTTCTGAATTAATCTCTGACAGAAAGTTTAGCACACAGCAACTGTTGCTATCTGGGAAACTTTTAAACTCTTATTTTAGCCTCACATGCTGCTGCAAAAATCTGTCGTCTGAATTCACAGTAACTCCAAACAGATTATGTTGCTTTATTCCTGCTTGCATTTAGTGGTTTTATTTCCACTCAGAACTGACCTAAGCCACCATGAGGACCTAACCTAAATTATAGTTTTGGGGCCCTCCATTATTGCCCGTAATCATGACTAACAATCATTCACACATCTACTATAAACATGATCTGGTATTATAAATACACTTTTAAATCTTGGTTGTAATTATATTGATAACAAGCATTATTACTAAAGATAATACCTTACAGTATTGCCTAATCCTTTTTTGTGCTCTTGGGGGCCCCTAGTGGTGTGGGGGATCATAAGCAGGCACTTAGTTCGCTCAGGCTTTGAGCCAGTCCATGACTGATTCATCAGTTGACTGCAGGGGTGTCATGTTGCATTGTTTGCATGGGGGAAGAAGGAAGGTTGCCATATGTTTCAGTAATCATAGCTGTGGAGATTTTTATTTATATTTTTAATTTAAGCTGTTATTCAAGAGTAATTACTACAATTCAGACTAATTAATGCAGCTGAGAAAATATATAATGTTTAATAAAATAAAGTTATTTATATACATAGAAGAGGAAGGCTATGAAAGCTCATTAGGAGACTATTTTTTATAAATAAAAACGATGCACGGTTGAGAAATCTCCATATCTGAGTGAGGAACACAGTAAATGTGTTTGTCACAGATTTGCCACCAGGATTTCTTTGATTATTCTTTAATAAAAACAAAGTAAAAACACTCAAAGTTCTCTTGTTACTCATAATTTAGTTGCACTAAGAGTCTTTATACATGCATTGATTTCTTTCCCTCAAAACCTAATGCCAGAAATTCACTCCTTATTTTATTTTATATGTCAAACAATTTAAATATATGTTTTCAAAACTCTATAACGGTTTTCAGATAAATCTGATGGGTCATCGTCAGAATTACAGAGGTAAAAAGTGAACCTTAAATTTGAGAGTTTCCAGTCGTTTTCCAGAGTTTATTGGAGCTAAATAGGTGCAAGGATGCATATTTCAATACATCATAATTTTTAAATCTTTTAAATCACAAGTCTTTTGGTCAGCTACAAACGGGCTGTGCTTGGTTTACTAATAAGTAAATTAGTTATTAATGGTTATTTACTGTATATTTCCAATTCTTTGAGCTATGAAAAGTTATTTTGACTGTTTGTCCACTTTTATTGTCCAATCAATGCAAAACTGCTGTTAAATATAATACATTTAATTTACAGAAAAGTAGGCAGGAGCAACTTGGTGAAGAATAACTAAAATTCTGGATGATGAAGCAAAAAATAAAGCAGAGGCAGGAAAAACCCACCAGAGTACGAAAAAGAAAAATACATAAAAAGACAGAACCGCAAACTGGAGAGAAAAGAGGCGGTTTTATATGAACTAATGAAAGCAGGGTGAATATACAATAAAGCAACTAAAGAAAGAACAACAGTTGAGAGAGAATCAAAAGACAAAAAACAGCTGTGCCATAGTAGGGAGTAAATCTGAAAAGTGGTAATAGTGAAAGAAACAACCATCTAGTTGCATCAAATCCTTGTCCTGCCGCGTTGTGAACTGATGGTCGGATATTCTCCTTCAGGATTTGCTTTTAAAGTGCACAATTGATGCTTTCATCAAACCACAGCAAACCGTCCCGGTCCTAAAGAACCAAAGCAGCCCCAGTACTTTAAATGTTCTTCTGGGTTCCTTTGTGACCTCTTAGATGAGTTATTGAAGGGCTTTTGGAATAACAGTGATGAACCTTCACTCATGTTTTCTCCATCTGTAAATAATGTCTCTCACTAAGGTTCACTGGATTCCCAAAAGCATACAAAATACTTTGTACTCCTTTCAGGCTGATAGATGTCAATTACTTTGTTGTTCTTGAATTTCTTTGAGATCTTTATGCCTACTTCATCTTGTTAGACTTGTACTTTCTAAGTTATTGTTTGATTCTAAATGCGTGGCAGTAAGACAGAAGAAATGTGTGAGGGGGCAAATACTTTTTCCACAGCACTGTATGTCAACAACACAGGGGCAGACGTGTGTGTGTATTTGTGTGTGCACTTTTTCTCAGGGTCTGCTGCAGGTGGCCGTGTGGTCGCATTACAGCTCCACTGAAAGTACAAACACACACACACTCTCTTCCCATCCATGACATCTAAAAATTCCCATGGATTACATCTAATTCTTGTGACAGATGGACATAATGGTGGTTGTGGTGTGTGTGTTTGTCTGTGTGCACGTGGTGCGGGTGGGGGTGCATGCACAAGAGAACAGCTGGGAGCAGGAGGTAAAACTTGCATCCAATAAGTGGCTGTATGGGACTATCAGCAGACACCTGTTTGAACACCCCCCCCCCCCACACACACACACACAGCCAGGACACTTGATACGTATGTAGGGAGTAGGTGGGGGGGAGGGGGAGTCGATGGCGTGCTCAGGGGGTCTTAGCGAGACAGAGACAAATAGAGGAGGAAGGGCAGAGTGGGAGAAAACAGCTGGATCAACTGAATGTTTCCGTTTTCTGTTTCCTGTCACAGATTTGTGAGGAAGAGTTTCAGCTTCAGTCCTCCATGAGGTTATTGATGATCAACACATACATGGTGGAATGGCCTTATTTTACCAGGAGAACAAGATTGTTTCATTCATTATGAGAATATGAAAAAATAAAGTGTGACTTTAATTCTAAAATGTTTGGAAATTGTTGAAAATGCAGCTGTTGGTGAAAATAAATTTGCATGATTGGGCCATGGGTGACATAAACTTAAACACGTTTTCTAAAAAGTGCAACACAGGTTCACATGAACTCAGAGAATCTCTACAAAGACATTTAGGCTGGATCAGAGAGAATATTTACACTCACCAACCACTTTATTAGGCGCTTCTGGTGCTTGACCCGACTTGAGCCCTCTTTCTCCTTCAGAACCGCCTTAATTGTTTGTGGCATAGATTCAACCAGGTGTTGGAAACATTCCTCACAGATGCGTGACGCAGTTGCAGCAGATTGGCTGGCAGAAGATTCTTGATACGAATCTCCTGTTCTTCCATATCCCAAAGGTGCTCTGGTGGCTTGAGACTGTGAAGGCCGCTGGAGTGCAGTGAACTCATCGTCATGTTCAAGAAGCCAGTTTGAGGCGATTTAAACTTTGCGACATGAAGCATTGTCCACCTGGAAGTAACCATCAGTAAATGGGTCTATCAAGCTCATAAAGGGATGGTGTGGTCAGCAACAACACTCAGGTAGGCACTGGTGTTTAAAGGATTATTAGTTGGTACTAAGGAGCCAAAAGCACGGAGAGATAATATTTACCACACCATTATACCACCATCTGAATGTTGCAGCTGAAGTCAAAGCTTATTTACAGAGCAATTTAAAAACAACCAAAGCTGACCGAATAGATGAACAAGTTAATAAAAGCTGTTCAACAATAATTAAAAATGAAACAGTGATGACAGTGTGCAGGATGGAAAACTGACTGGAATTAATTAAGAAACCACATACAGAACAATAAAACTATGGCCTGCTAAATTAAAAAGAGAGTAAAATGCAGTTTGTAAGCATGTGAAACTTTTAATATGAATTAGCAGACTGTTCCAGAGCCTAGGAGCAGCCACCCCAAAGGTTCGGTTACCGTGTGTCTTTGGCCTGGTATTAGGGACTTTGAGCAGAAGTTGCTTACCTGACCTAATCATTTTGACTGGAATTTAAAAGCGTAGCAACTCTGAGAGGGATTTGTTTGTTAAGTTCCAAAAATAACATCTTGAAGACTTTTGGGAAAATGTTCTGTAGACTGACGACTTTCAAAAAGTTGTGTGTCCTGTTACGTCTGCTGTAAAACTAACACAACATTTTAGAAAAAAAAAAACATAATACTAACACTCAAACATGGTGATGGACGTGGGATGGTCTAGGACTGCTTTGCTGCTGCAGGACCTGGACGGCTTGCCGTTACTGATGAAACCATAAATTATGCTCTCTAGCACAAAATCCTGAAGTTGTTTGGCCATTAGTTCCTAACCTAAAGCTCAATAACACTTAGATTTTGCACCGCCAAGTCTACCTCTGGATTGCCAACAGAACATAATAAAGGTTTTGGAGTGACCTAGTCAAAGTCTGGACTTAAATCTGATGGAGGTTCTGTGGCATGACCTTAAAAAGCTCATGCTCAAAGTTCCTCCAAATGCTGTATTGGCTTCCTAGTGGGATTTTCCATTTTCTATTGGACTATTCCAACCACTGCTCTTTGTTGATTAATCTGAATCAGCCATGGTGTACCAGGAAAATAAATTCTCCCCCACAGACTAATTAATTGATATTGTGTTTCTAATAGTCATTACCTAGCAATTATAAGCTAGTAGTGTTAGCTTTGATCAGGATGCTCATGCTAGTTCCAAACTTACCGAGCAAACAGGTCGGCAGATGATGCTGTTAACTTAGGTCTACACTTCATCCTGCAACACCTCGACCACCCAGGGACGTACGCCAGGATCCTGTTTGTAGACTTCAGCTCCACCTTCAACACCATCATACCAGACATCCTCCACCAGAAGCTCACCCAGCTCAACATCCCAGCCTCCACCTGTCAGTGGATCAACAGCTTCCTGACAGACCGACAGCAGCAGGTGAGACTGGGGAACATCTTCTCCCGATCCAGATCAATAAGTACTGGTGCCCCCCAGGGGTGTGTTCTATCCCCACTCCTCTTCTCCCTGTACACAAATGATTGCACCTCATCGGACTCGTCCGTGAAACTCCTTAAGTTTGCAGATGACACCACAGTCATTGGACTGATCCAAGATGGTGATGAGTCTACATACAGACAGCAGGTGGATCGGCTGGTACACTGGTGCAGTCAGAACTACCTTGAACTCAACCCACTCAAGACTGTGGAAATGGTGGTGGACTTTTGGAGAACACCACCCCCATACACCATCCTCAACAACACTGTATCGGTCGTGGACCACTTCAGGTTCTTAGGAACCACCATCTCTGAGGACCTGAGATGGTCTTCACACATAGACACTGTTTGAAAGAAGGCCCAGCAGAGACTGTACTTCCTGAGGCAACTCAAGAAGTCCAACCTTCCACAGGAGCTGCTGGTCATCTTCTCATCATTCAGTCTGTCCTGTCTTCATCCATCTCAGTGTGGTTTGGATCATCCACAAAACAGGACAGGTTCAGACTGCAACGAATAATCAGGACTACAGAGAGAATAATCAGAGCTGACCTTCCCTCCATCCAGGACTTATACAGGTCAAGGGTCAGGAAAAGAGCTGCTAAAATCTCTGCAGACCCCACACACCCTGCACATAAACTGTTCAGAGCTTTACCTACAGGTGGCGCTACAGAGCACTGTTTACTAAAACCAGCCGCCACAGAGACAGTTTCTTCCTCCAGGCTGTTTCTCTGTTGAACATTTAATAGAGTACAAAACAACAGCATACAGATGTTGCAAATGCACCTTTTTATTATATATGTGTATATTGTACATTGTAAATATGTATATTCTGTAATGCAAAAACAAAACCAAAGAGCAAAGTGTACCGGAGTCAAATTCCTTGTTTGTATGTACGAACTTAGCAATAAAGCTGATTCTGATTCTGATTCAGAAACACCGACAGTCTGGTGTTTGCTGCAGTGTAATTACTGTAATGCTATAAATCCGTCTAAAAACAATTTCAAAACAAAAAGATTCAGCTCGTAAATTGTGGCTGGGCCTGTGCACATTACACTAAGTTAGCTGTCTGGTTTGTTTGTATTGTGGGAAAACATTTGGTAGTCAGAATTTGCAGAATGGGTTGTGCTAACCCAAAAGATCAGAGGGGCAGTGAGCACATCCACATCAACTCCAGGACCAAAGTTGTCTACAACTAGAACTGATTTTGACAAAATTTCCCAATTTCACCAAATAAACTTGAAAAACTAACCTAACCCTAACCCAACTAAGCTCTTCTTCCTGCTGTCTCGATCTTTTACCCACAGCTTTCCTTCAGGAAGTTTTGCCTGTAATAACATCTGATTTAACTCAGATAATAAACACGTCCCTTTTGTCAGATGTTTTCCTCCAGGCCCTGAAAACAGCAATTATCAAACCTCTATTGAAAAAGAGCAACTTGGACAAGCTGCTACCACAGAACTACAGGCCTATATCAAACCTCCCCTTCATCAGTAAGATTATTGAAAAAGCTGTGTTTCAGCAGTTAAACAACTTCCTAACAACGACCAACCGCTTCGATGTCTTCCAGTCAGGCTTCCTGCTCACCACAGTACAGAGATGGCTCTTGTCAAGGTGTTCAATGACATCCGTATAAATGCAGACTGTGGAAGAACCACAGTGCTGGTATTATTGGACCTTAGTGCAGCATTCGACACTGTTGATCACTCCATTTTATTAGAGCTCCTGGAAAACTGGGTCGGCCTTTCTGGTACAGCACTCAACTGGTTTAAATCCTACTTGAAGGACAGGGACTTTTTTGTGTCAGTAGGTAACTTTACATCAGAGAGCACAAAGATTCCATGTGGCGTTCCCCAAGGGTCCATCTTAGGGCCCCTCCTATTCAATATCTACATGCTCCCCCTAACTCAGATTTTAATAAACAACAACGTAAGTTATCATAACTATGCAGACGACACACAGCTATACGTTACGATGTCACCAGGTGACCATGAACCCTTTCAAGCGCTGGGAAAATGCTTAGAAGAAATCAGTGCATGGATGGGCCTAAATTTTCTTCAGCTAAATCAAAACAAAACTGAAGTAATAATCTTTGGATCAAAGGAAGAGCGTTTAAAAGTTAGCACACCGCTTCAGTTAATACAGCTAGAAACCACCAGTCAGGCTTGAAACCTGGGTGTAGTGATGGACTCAGACCTGAACCTTCAGAGGAACATAAAGACAGTAACTAGGTTGACCTTCTATCACCTAAAGAACATCTCCAGGATTAAAGGACTAATGTCTCAGCAGGACCTTGAAAAACTAATTCATGCGTTCATCTTTAGTAGAATTGATTACTGCAACGGTGTCTTCACAGGTCTGCCTAAAAAGTGGATCAGACAGCTGCAGTTGATCCAGAACGATGCTGCCCACGTCCTCACTAGAACTAAGAAAGTGGAGCACATCGGCCCGGTTCTAAAGTCCCTACACTGGTTCCTTGTAGCTCAGAGAATAGAGTTTAAAATACTTCTGTTAGTCTATAAATCACTGAATGGCTTAGCATCAAAATACATTACAGACTTGTTGTCCGTGTATCAACCACCCAGACCTCTCAGGTCTTCTGGCTCAAATCTACTCTGCAGAACCAGAACCAGAACCAAACATGGAGAAGCAGCTTTTAGTTCTTATGCTCCACTAATTTGGAATAAACTGCCAGAAAACTGTAAAATCGCCAAAACCCTAAGTTGCTTTAAATCAAGATTAAAGATTATTTGTTTAGAGTGGCCTTTGACTGTGCCATCTAAGCATAATTAGTTACGTTTTCAGTCCGATTTTCGTTTCATTTTCTTATCCATCATTCTACTCTATTCTCTTTATTTTATTTTATTTTTTTAATTACCTCTGTTGTTTGGTTTTATCATTTGATTTGTTTTTCTGTGCCTGTATCTGTGTTCATTTTCTTTGTGATTGTATTGTAATTGCATGTACAGCGCTTTGAGTGTCTCGTTGCTGAAAAGCACTATATAAATAAACTTATGTGTTGGAGTTTTACTGGCAGATAAACAGCTGAATTGAATCAAGGAGCCCCTTACTGTACCCAGGCTGGTGCGGACAGCCATCCTGATTTGTTCGGTGTCAAAACGTTTTCTGGGAAACAGAGTAAAGTACGCAGGAAGCCAAGGCAGCCTCCTGACCGCAGAGAATCAGTGCCAAAGCTGCAGTCAGACAACAGGTGAGCCGTTACGCTCTCGGACACGTCTCATTGATATTCTAACCTATTGCACTTTCCCAGAGAGAGGACTCCCTTGTGGAAACGCAGCACTGCCTCACTGCTCCCCCTTGCTCTGGGCTTTGATCCTAACGATGTGGAGCAGATCGCAGACGAGGCCGGATGGCACTGAACACAACCAGCTTGGCTTATAGAAGCCAAAATTGAAGGTTCCTATTGAGATCTGTGTTTAGAAATAATCGAAAACAAGCAGGCAATTCAGCTTATTTTTTTAATTCTTTTTATTACAACAGAGTATATTTTTGCAAAAACGTAATTGTGACGGAAATTGTTCACTTAAATCTCTTCCGCTCTCAGTCATGTGCATTTTTGCCTCACCTTTGAGTGATTATCCTTAAATGAAAGTGAAAACAGTGCCACTTAACGTAAGGGAGGTGAGTCAAACAGTACAATGGCTTCTTTTCAGGAGGCGGCAGGTCAGGACTCAGTAAGGTCCAAAACACACGGTGGTGAAATGAAGGACTGTCTGAATCCAACACCTCTTTCTTGGCTGACCTCTGGGTGTTTAAAGAGCCACGGGTCACTTCCTTCCCCCCACCTGGTGGGATGATGGGCTGCGGATGTGCACTCACTGTGCCAGGCATTTCAACTTCACCTGGTCAGAGTAGGCTATGTTCCAGGAAAAGGGATTTCACAGCTTGGTGGGGCAAAATTCTCTAGAATCAAAGCCTGAGTTGAAAAAATTAAACAGTTAAACAAAAAAAAAGGTCTCCTCAGCTTGTTTAGAAACTTCAAAAAACAAATTTAGTTCAATCATCTGTAATGGAAAGAGAATGGAAAAACTGCAAACCAACCAAGACATGGCCGCTGACCTAAACTGAGAGGCTGGAGGAGGCTTATGGTGACTGTGAAGGAGCTGCAGAGATCAGCTGCTCAGGTGGCAGAATCACAACTATTATTAGTGCACTCCAGAAATCTGATCTTTATGGATGGTGGTGTAGCATCATGCTTCAGGCACACTACCTATTTTTTTAGGTGGATGAATATGAACAGCTGATGAAGAAATGCAAGTTTGCTATTTGTGCCCAATAGAATATCGCCAGGACCATTCATATTAAAACTACAGCACTGTCTCTCTACAATAATTATCTGCCAGAACAGATACTGAAATCGACTACCTGTAGCAGCTGACTGTGTTCAGTGCTAACGTTAGCTTGTGAGTAAACAGTACAGAAAAGACCAAAGCTTCAACTGTAACTATTGAGCTTTTGTTTTCTATCTTGGTTCCTCAGCTATCAGCATTCTCGTTAAAATCTCAACAATCACATGTTTTTGGCTCCTTGGAGTTTTAATTGTCCAGCATCTTATAGTACCCCGTTCTGGTGCTGTGCTAACGTTAGCTACAACAGCATTTACAAAAAATAAAGCTTCAATTTCTATTTTGTAAATTTTAGTTCTGCCTGCTGTGTCTGTGCTTCGACTGTCAACATTTCTGTTAGAATAACGATAATCGCACAGCTTTTGAGTGTTTTATCCTGCTAATTTAAATTACCAGCTTTCTCAAGCTTCCTGTATTAGCGAACCGAAGCAATGCTAACCCTAGTCTTTGTGCATTAAGGAAAAAAATAATGATGCAATTTAAGCTGTGTAAGTTTTATTTCTGCAATTTATGAGGTTGCTTTGATTATCAACATTTTTGTTAAAATAAATGTCTCACAACCTTTACAACAACATCTGCTGGGGGTTTTAAACTGCTAATTGTCTAGCTTCCTGTAGTGGCAAACTGTTCTGTTGTGCTAATGCTAGCCTTACCTAAATTGTAACAAAAAGTTTAAATTCAGTTTGTGTTTTGCTTTGATTCTGCTCTTTGTTAAATAGTGCTTGACTTATTTTTCAGCTTTATGTTGTAGCTAATTATTTCAATGCTAATGCTAGCCAGTGCATAAGCAGTAAAAAATAAAGCAAAGCCTCAATTTTAACTGTACTAATTGTTTTTGTCGTCTGTGTTGGTTTTGATTGGAATTTTTATGATCGCTCCATACAACAAAGTATTAGGGCCAGATGGAAAAAAACATGCGGCCACGGAGGAGTACATTTCCGCCAAAAAACGATATATTCATTCATTCATTTATTCATTCATTCATTTAATAACCTTTGTAACCACATGTATTTCAGAGATTTTGCTGTGGAATTAAATTTTCCAAAACCCACACCATTCTCATGCTTTTAACATGTTGAAAATTCGCATTTGTTTACATTTGTAACACATGCGTTAATCTTAATTTATTGAAAAAAAAAGAATGAGATACCATTCATTTTGTCAATAAGTAAATGCAAACGCAGCTGAACTGTAGTATGTGAAGAATAATTGCTCCCCACAGTTTTCTTTCCAACTGGTTTGATTATTTGTGTAGCTGCATCTTAAAACATCCCCACATCTTTGTTTGAGGAGGAACCGTCATCCTCTACATCGGTTCTCTCTGAATGAAAAAGGAGGACTTTACATCACTGAGTAATTAAGGGAAAGATTAAGATTTTTTACACAATATACTCCACATCTCGTGCTGTACCTCAAAGTCACTCTCATGAAGAGCTTTTGTGTTTCAAATCAGGAGGGATAAAGGAGCATATTAGGCTTCAGATCCTTGCTGGAGGGTTTTAAGATCGAGGGTATCCTTTGCCTTTGGTGCTGATAATCGGCAGCTTCTCTCATTTCCCTTCAGCACAAAAACCTCCTCTGTCTGCCTCCTTATTCTCAGAGGGAGAGTTTTCACCTCCCCGGGGTGAGGCTGAGCCACCTGTAAGCCTGGATTTATACTCTGAGAGGAGAAAGCTGCTCTGGTCTTTTCAGCTTCACTGGTGTCGGTCACTTGTAATGTATGTTGCCATTGCTATTCAGTTTCTAAGTTGTTTATTTGTTGTTGTTTTGCAAAGAGTAAAGAAGAAAGGCTTATTGTTTCCTCAAATCTCAAAAAAGGTTTATTCCAGAAATATTTGGGCAATGTGTTGTTTACTGAGCAAATTTTACTGTATTTAAAAATATATATTTAAGGGAACATATTTTGTATTTCATAAGCAAAACGCTGCCCTCCATTGCAAAAAGCAGCACATTTAAAAGGGCTTATGACCACATGGGTTTTTCTAAACCATGTCGATAAAAGGCTTATGTTCCTCTGCAACCAGGACAAGGAAGGAAAGAGCATGTAGGAATGAAAGCCAGAAAGGACCAGTGAATCACAATGTTCTGCTCATCAGGAGATCACAGTCCTTCAAAGTGGATCCAAAGATAAACCGCTGATTATGGCAGTTAATATCACTGCTGTTGAGTTTGAAGCTGCTGCACAGGTGAATGATTCCTACATTTAGAAGAACACTTTTCTAGATGCATAGTTACTCAAAACAAGGGCCTTGCAAAAGCATTAATACCTCAAACATCTTCTACATTTTGTCATGTTGCATTAACAGAAATTTATATATGTTAATGGGATTTATTTAGGTAGACCAACACAAAATAGTGAATAATTGTGAAATGAAACATAACATTTTGCTTTTAATATAAAACTCACTTTTAAGTCCATTTTACTGTTTTACCACTAAGTAAAATCCAGAGCAGCCAAAAGGCTTCAGAATTAACCTAATTAATAAACAGAGTCAACCTGAGTGTAATTTAATCTCTATAAATGCAACTGCTCTGTAAAGGCCTCAGAGGTTTGTTAGAGAACATTAGTGAACAGATCAGGGATGATGTTGTGGAGAGGTTTAAGCTGGGTTTGGATCCGCAGCTTTTAGCATCACACAGAGTTCTGGTAATTCCTTCAGCTGAAAATGGAGAGTATGGCACAGCTGCAAACGTACCAAGACACAGTTGTCCATCTAAACCAGGGGTCTGCAACATTTAAAATCCAATGAGGCATTTTGCTCCCATTCCAGCTAAATTAAACCTGTTTAAAGCCATAAATGTTACGTAACCTTTTGAAAAAGAACAACTTAGAATTTTTTATAAATATATACTGCAGGAATGTGTTGTACTTTTTAAAGAATCACCATTTTATTTCCATTTTTAGGTTTTAAATAAGAGAAAAGCATAAAAACCTTTTGCAAAAAGACGATGGATACATTTTCTTCTATGGGATGTTGATATTTGTAGAAAAAAATTTAATTGTTACATTTAGTGGCATTCTTTTGTGGAAATTCAATGCAAATATTACATGAAATGTTATTAAGAGCCATTGTGGAGGTTCAATGAGCCACTTGTATCTCCAGAGCAGTAGGCTGCAGATCCCTGACCTAAACTGACAGGCCAGCCATTGGGAACCTTAACCAGAAAAGCAGCAAAGGGGGGCATCGTAACTCTGGAGGTGCTGCAGACATCCACAGCTCAGGTGGAAACATCTGTTAACAAGGCCGGTATCAGTCTTGCATGTGGTCTTTATTGAAGAGTGGCAAGAAGAAAGTCAGAAGAAGTCCCACCTCACGTTTTTCACAAGCCATGTAAGAGACACAGCAAACACGTGGAAGAATGTGCTCTGGTCAGGAAAGGCCAAAGCTGAATGTTTTGGATAAATCTAGCCCCTTCTGCAATAAAGATGAACCCACAAACCTCTGATTATAAGTGACCATCTTCATATCATAGAAGTTGATCCATAAAGTTCACCTGCCCTGTGTGCTTTCAGAGCAGGCAGCTGGGTTTGTGCAACCACAGAGGTATGATTTACCGCTCGCAGCATTCACCTGAGCAACATGCATAAGACATATGTTTGTTTTTCACTGTACCATTGTGGGTTGAGCTCTGCATGTAGGCTGTCCAAGTGCATTAGTCTTTTACAGACAAGTAATAGTTATTTTGCATGATCCTCACATTTTGTTAACTGGATCAGATTCTGCTGAAATAAAAATAGGAGAAAATAATTACTACACTTATTACAAAATCAAGTAAGACTCAAATAGACCTAGTTTTTTCAAATAAAGAACAATGAATACTGAAGTCATATAATTTCTTATCTGGACTGTCTGATCATAATATGATTCTAGTAGTGAGAAAATCTAAAAAGCCAAAGTATAACATATTAACAATTCAAAAACATAATATCTTCAAGGTGGATAATGAATTAAAACAAATTGATTGGTGCAATACTGTAGATGAGAAGGATGTGCAAAGTTGGTAAAATATTGTAAACTTATGAATAATGTTGAAGGGATTATTTCCAAGTTTGTAAAAAAGTGGTAAAACTGCAAACAAAAACTTCTTCCATGGATTAGTGAGCCCATTAAAAAACTCATGAAGCAGAGAGACCAAGCTTTAAAACGAGCAATTAAAAGCAAGTTATTTACCGACATGTCAATTACAAAAGATTAAGAAATCGTGTTATTAGAGATTTAAGAAACTCAAAAGCAAATTTCTATATTTCAGTGATTACCAAAGCTAGAGGGAATTCATCTGTATTGTTGAAGACAATTAATAACTCAGCTAAACCGTTAGGGGAAGTCTCAAATTTACAAGTACTTAGGATAAGGGAGGAGCTTGTAAATGATAGAAAACAGATAGCTTTGAATTCAATACTTTCTTTGTTAGATCAGTGGAAGACCTCTAAAGAAATTCACAATCTAAGTATTAATATAGAGCACCAAAGTACTATTAATTCAATTAATAGTTCCGTCTCACTTCAACAAATGACTGCATCTGAAGTATCATCAGTAATAGATAAATCAAACAATAGTTACTTTTTACTTTCTAAAAAGAAATAAATAAATACTGGTAAAATCTCTTACTCTTCTGATAAACCTTTCTTTCAAAAATGGTGAGTGCCCAAATGATTGGAAACAGTTGAGAAAATTACCAGTTTTCAAATCAGGAAAGTAGACCAGGTATGTAATTAAAGACCAATCAGGATTTTCCATTTTTTCGAAGTATTAGAAAAGATTGTAGCAAACCAGTTTATGTCTTTTTTGCAGCTCCATGACATACTACATCTTTTACAATTTGGTTTCTGTCCATAATATTTTACCAAGACTGCAAATTCCTTTTTCATTGAGCAACTTAAATCAACAATTGATGGCAATTTAGTTGGAGCAGTCTTTTTAGATTTAAAAATGCTTTTGATTTGTTAAATCACGACATTCGTATTCATAAATGATCCATAATGAATCTTGGTGAAACAACTCTACAATGCTACATACTTGGAAAGTAGAAAACAATGCGTAGTAATTATTGAGGAAAAATCTTCTTTTCTTGGTCCACTTCTTTTTATGTTATATATAAAAGACCTACCTAAAATCTGTCCGGATGCACGATTTTAAATGTATGCAGATGATACAGTGGTGTATGTGAGTTGAAAAAATATTCAGTTCATTACTGCACAACTACAATAACATTTAGAAGTGGTGCCATTATGGTTTAAAACATCATGTCTCATTATTAATGTTAGTAAAACAGTGTCAGTTTGCTTCTCCTCTAGGGCTCATCCTATGGAGGAACTGCACTTAAAATTCAATGGTCAAGATACCATGCAGGTTGAGGAGGTGAAATACCTTGGTCTCATTCTATCTAAGCATTTAAAATTTGAGAGTCATATCAAAAACGTTGTAAAACAGAGAAATTACATCTGGATAGTTTCAGAAGGATTTGAGATTGTTTGCCAATTTCTGCTGCTAAGGTTTTTATGCACGCTATAATTTTCTCTCAGTTAGGTTACTGTTTAACCTCCTGGTCACAGGCATCAGCCACAACAATCAAACCACTGAGAATGATCTATAACAGAGCCTTAAAGATTATGGATAAAAAACCTATTCGAATACACCACTGTTTGGTTCTGCAGAAATTAAACACAGTAAGCCTAGAAAATTTTATAAAGCACTGTAATTTAAAATTAATGTATTAATGTCTGTACAAATCATTCTCTTCTGTTCTCAGTGAGCTCATAGTTCCACTCAGAGCAGGGGGCTCCATAACACGAGGAGCCTCTAGTGGAAACTTTAAAGTGCCACGGAGAAAAACATCTTTTGGACAATCAGCATTTTCCATCTAAGGCTCCAAACTATGGATCTCTCTGAGCCCTGAACTCAAACTGAATTCACATTGGAGACATTTTAGGTATGATCTTAAGAGTCTTAAATAGAAGTCAATCATGTGATCACCATTAACTCATTGTATAATGTTTAACGCTTTTTATTGAATGTCTTCACTGTGTGTTTAACTGTATTTTTGTTGTAAAGGCCTTCTAGGGACGAGCATTGCAAATCAGCTACAGCTACAAATGCTATAGTATATGACATGTTAAATGTATATATTTGTCCCTGTCAAATAAATAAACATAAATTTGAAATCGTTAAAATACTTTTGCAGACTTGCTCCAGTAATAGCTCATCAAGCTAATTAATGGTGGCAGTGAGCCAAGTTAATCCATCCATCCTCATAATACAAGTTAAAAGTCCAGCTGACCCAACAGAAATTTGACAAAATTGGCCAGAATTGATCTTCTTTAATAAATGATAAGATGGTTGACCTCTCAAGAACCGAGCAGTGCGTATTGCACATGGTCCCTGGTGCCGAAGCATGGATAAATGTTGTAGAAAATGTTATTCTGGCTGCTTATAAGTTCTGTTGGCAAGTAATGAAAAATCAACAACTGATCTGGTCCATCCTGAATTTTTCCAACCTTAAAACACTTCCGGTTCTCCATCCCACACATTTTCCTGTTCCAACCACCTTGTGTCTCCTTTGCCTGACTCCCCTAAACTCTCAGGGACAAGATTTGCGTGGAGGAGCAGACAAACAGCGAGCTGGCGACAGACATGCACACTGAGATTTGAGATGTCACGCAGAAAGCTGCTCAGACCGGCAGACAGTCAGACGGTTGGGCTGGCAGACAGGCTGGCAGTGGGCGTCTCTCCGTTAACGAGGCCTGACAGCTTCCATGCAGGCTCATGCGGCAGTGAAAGGGAGGATCAGGCCAGATCCAGAGCGTTTGATGTCAGGGTGGTGCTTGCGTTTGAAGTGCCCCGCTCATTTTGCCTCTGTTTGCTTTTTAAAGCCCTGTTGTGTCAGACGGTCCCTCTCTGTCCTGCACAGGAGCAGTCAGACCCTTACAGTAACTCACAATGACAGTGAAAAACAAAGCACCTGCATCTGCCCGCCAACACCGACAGCTGGTACTCACACCACTTAGCTGGATTGTTAGATTTCCCAACATTCTTGTTGTTCTGGCACATACAAGCGCCTCATTCTTTGCTCTGCAACCGGAAAAAATACAACTTCTTTTTTGAAATTTTGGTTTAAGCCAGGAAATCCTGGGCTGGCGTGCCAGCTTGGACGTGGTAACCATTGTCTGGCCACTCGCTCACTGCCTCCATTGATGCTCTTCATCCAGCTGTAAAATCTGGTTTGGGGGTAACATGTGTGTGGGTTGAGGTGGTCTGGATGTTACAGGGGCGGGTGTTGCCCGCTCTGAAAACAAGATGAAAACAGATTGGGTTAGACAGAATAGGCACTGATATTGGAGGGATAAAGAAACATGCCGTGTTGGCTTCCTGTGAGCTGAATCCCTCATCTCCCTATCTGTCTCTCTGTGGGTCCCAGCCATTGGTTTTCATGGTGCATTTCCCCTCGTCCACTGTGGATATTCTGCAGCTTTAACAAGGGGGCAGATTAGCATAACGGCCTCTGCAGGAGCTCTGTCAGCATTAAAACATACTTCCTCTGGAAGTGGTTTTCTGCATAATCTGTTCCTCCCACCACCACTATAACCCCTCTTCCCTTAGTCCTTGGTGGTAAACAGCCCCTTTCTACATCTTTCATGCTTTATCTGTCCTGACGTCCTTAGGCTATACATCAACCCGATTTAAACTTAAAATACCACTACAACATAATCTTTATCCAGTTTAACCAGATGATTTAATCTGTTTTATGGGGTCTCTGGTTGAAATCAATGTTGTGCGGGGCTGTTTAGATCAATTTTGCCTGTGCTGGATTGAAAGCTGACATTGTGAATGCTGGCATACTGAAAAATAAGTGTTACATCAATCTAAATGTGAGGAAATAAAGGAGATTTTGAGGAAAATCCAGTCATGCCGAGTAAGTATGTGGGTTGCTTTTGGTTCTGAGCAGTGCATGTGTAGTGGGATCAAGGGTGTGCAAATTCATTGAGTTCTGCTGTGTCAGGACGGTTACTTTTTGCTGTGAATTGACTGTTTCTTTTTATCTATTCATTTGATATTAAAGGATCAACTGATTTTTCTGACAATGAAATTTCTAAATTTCATCTGTTGTTGAGGCTAATTATGATCATGTCTTAAACCATTTTAACACTTTTATCTTTAGATTTCTTTGACCCAGTTTAAGTCTTGGTCGCCCGGACCTTTATGTGTTGTAGTTTGCATGTCCTCCTTTTACATGTGCTGGTTTTCTCTGGATCCTCCGGGTTTCCCCTGCAGTCTAAACCATACGTGTCAGGTTAATTGACAAAAGTGACATGTTTAGTGTTGTGAAACTCTGGCGCTGGGAAGCTCTCTTTGTTTAGGAGGCAGAGAATAAATGGGTAAAATAAAATAAAAAACATGTAATAAAAATACAGGCTATGAGCAGATTTTTATATTTTTTTATATTTATACATTTTTAATTATGCTATAAAGTTAAAGCTTTGGGGTTAGCTGTGTTGGAATTATGATTATTGATTAATTAATCTTTATCAATAATTATAATTTAAAAAATCATAATTTGACAAAATTAATTTCTTAACCAAAATCCTCATTTATGAATCGAGACCAGAGATGTCTTCTGGTGTTGTAATTGTGGCTCAACGCCTCTGATAATTACAACCGTTAAATACTCAGTAATAATTACTAACTATTACCAGAGATGTCACTGTTTAATCAACCGTTTCTGCCAAAACGTGGGGAACTTCAACCTTATCTTGACTGACGAATCACTTTTGCACAAAATAAACACAAACGACTTCTCTTTATCTATGTGAATATTTATTAAATCACAGCCCTGATACACTCACTCTTCCGATTTAATAATCTTCACCTACTCAAATATGTAAAGTTCTACACAGAAAGAGTAAAATATCTAACTAAACAAAATAAAGCAAAACAGCAAAAATGATAATATGACAAAAGGGGTGTGGTGGTGAGTGGAGTTTGGGTCGCAGCTCCAACTGTAACTCAGTTCTACTCAGTCATAAAACCTCCCCCAACTCTGCGAGGTGAGCAGACAAAGCGTTATAAAACTTTAGGCGGCAAACTAGTAAGCAGTAAAGTTGGAGACAAAGAAAATGGTGAATTTCACCATGAGGTTATTATGACAGTCCAGTTACACAGCGCACCTGCGCACAGGTGTTTGCACGGTAAAGACACACTTGCGAGACACGGCGGTCTCCGAAAGTACCAGCGAGATTCAAAACAATGACATGCATATACAATTCCGAACACATTAGACTCTAAATGACAAATCTCATCGCACTAAAAATCTCCTCTATTCCTAATAAAGAAATAAAATAAAATAATAAAAGGATGTGTTTTACTTTGTTGAAGTCTTCCTTCTGAGCAGAGTTGAGAGAGAGGAAGGGGAAAGTTGGAAGTTAATGTGCGTCCACAGTTAACTTCAGGAAAAGCGGTCAATCTTCGTCCTCTGGCCTCCTTGGCGAAAGGGAAAATATGATCTGACCGTCAGCAGTCGACTAGGACAAAACAAGGTGGCTCCTTGAAACTTCGTGGTTTTTTAGTTACGTGTTAAGCTCACGTCTTCGATCGGCAAAGTGAAATTTCTGGCCTTCTTATTCCAGAAACCTCAGTTATGAATTCTTCGTTGGCCAACGAGAGAGAATAAATGAAATCCACTCGGGACTCTTCTCCAGATGATGCTTCAGTTGCGTGGTCACCGCGTCACGGTCTCCAGCTGAAGGGGAGCCCTCAAAATGGGCGCCTTCCTATATAGCGTTTTGTGACGTCGGACTTGGGACGCCCCGTCATATCAGTCGTAGTGTCCGATGGGATTTGTAGGAACGGACTGTCCTGGATACAAAATGGCCGATGATGTTGGAGAGGCACAGTGGCGTCCAGTAACGTGCAAATGGTCCAATATTCAGCAAACAAGTGGTCCAACAGCTGGGATTGGTGTCTTTTGTGGTGTTGCTGAATTATTAAATCATCTATTAGTTCACCAAATGCTGGAGGTTTGGAGGTTTTCCTAAAATTATCTTTAAATCATTAATCTCTAAAAATTATCTTGGAAACTGAAACATGCAAACTGTGTGAAGTTTCCATGTTCTTCCCTTCCATGGACTGGTTTTATCGGTGTTATCTGGTTTTCTCCCACAGCCCAAATTGGATACATAAAGCTTTAGGGTGACATAAATATCTGTCAGTTACAAGCTGGAATTGGTGTAGTTTCTGCTTCCAATCCCTCTTTGAATCTTTCACTAGAAACAAAAGATTTGATAATAAACTTTGTAAAAGAGGTACCAGATTTGTTGAAGATTCCTACAGTCATGATAAATCATGTCTTACATTTAATATGCTGAGTTTGCAGGTGTTCACTTTCTCTGGTTTTCTCCCTCACTCCAAAAGCATGCTGCCAATAAACTGTCCTAAATGTAAGGATGAGTCTGCAAAGTATGAAACCAGCAGAGCTCATGATTTTAAAGTAAACAAAAAACTCTCATGCTGAGTTTTTTATTGTTCTTGTCGGAATAAATCGAGTGGCCGTGTATCGGTCATGATTCCTGTCCCTGCATGTGCTGTAGCAACAAATTAAGGCTGGAAAGGTCAGATGGTAAACAGGGGCACACTGATGTCTTTAGTTGTTACATCCGCCATCAGGCTTCATCTGTGCAGCTGCTGCCCAGAGCAGATGAATGGGAGCTGCTCAGCGTCTAATTTGTACTCACAACAATAAAATACAGCCTCGCCTTTTTACTTAGCATTGGACTACACACTGACTTAGACTTTTATTTGCTCTTATTCTTCCAAACAGTAGAGGAAGAAGTCTGTAAAGCTAAAATGTGGTGAAATAAGGAAGAAAAAAACACTCAAACTCACTTTTCTTGTGACAGAAGGAAACGTTATTGGAAATAAGCTTCTTTATGTTTATGCATCAACTTGTGATCTTTAGATAATTGAACTGAGTAAATTGCTTGGGGTGTTTTATTGTTTTCTATATATTTGCCTTGATAATTCATGACAATTAATTCATAATAATTAAATCTAGAGTTTAGTGATGCGACAATCAGAGATTTGGACCTTGTCAGTGTTTCTTTCTTACTTTAATGACTACAAATTGCTGCACATTAACTTTTTTTCTTTTAATAGAGCCCTTTGTTAAATTGTATTGATATTTTAAACTGTACTCTATTGTTTGGTGCATTCCTGAGGAGCTTTTTAAATCTTTTCTTTGTTTTTGTGATGCTTTGTTGTGGATAAAAGGCGTAATAATCTGTATTTATCTCATTTACTGCAGTCAAATCTCTCTTGGAGCTGTGCATCACAAAAAACACAAAAAATAATGTTTTAAATGTTTTTTTGTCATTTGGACCACTTTAGAGTAAGATTAAATGTTAATTCTGCAATATATGTCCTCCTCAAACATGTATTAATTGATGCTTCATGGATTGTAGATTATTTAAACCACCATTTGCAACATTTGAAGACATTATTCTATAAGGAAAAACAAAGATGTGGGTTTTTAGTGTTGTCAAAGTATTGCCTCGTTCTCCTGAAACCAAAATCTATTTTTCACTGAATGAAACGTTAAATCCCTAAATATCTCCATTCTTTATTTTTTAAGCTGATACTTTTTGCTTTCACTATACTCATTTGGCACACGAATTTGGGTCAGGAAACATGTATGGTTCTGAAAGCCATAAGATAACATTCACACGTATGGAACATACACTTACAGTCCCAAACAACATCACAACTGTGAACATCTCAGAAAGCACTGTTCAGTTTATTATCTGACACGGCCGCCCACCTAAACTGACCGGCCGGGATAGGAAAGCATCGATTATAGAGGCAGCTTAGAGGCCCATGCTTTCTCTGGAGGAGCTGCACAGATCCAAAGCTCACGTGGGAGAATCTGACAACTATTAGAGGCCAAAATCCTACAGATGGAGTTTAAATTAAAGGATATCCATGTGCTGGAATGGCCAAAGTCCAGACCTAAATCTAATTAAGAATTTGTAGTAAGACTTGAAAATGTATTTTCTCCTTCTGATCTGACTGAGTTTGGATGTTGAAAAAAAAATTGTTTCTAAAGCTGGTAGAGACACAATGAAAGACCCGCAAGGATATAAAGTACTGACTCCAGGGTTCTGATGATAAATGCACTCCACACTTTTCAGATTTTTCTTTGTAAAACATTTTTAAAACCTTGTATGATGTTCCTTCCAACACACAATTATTAATGGAGACTGCAGAACGTAATAGCACTGCAAGGTAAAACTTAAGAACCATGGATGAGGACGTGAGTAAGTAGAATCAAAAAAGATTTAAAAACTACGTGTATTTTGATAACAGTTCCTGTGTGCTTTATTAACAAATACATGCATGCTGAGGCGACTCTTACACATAGATGCTTGTGGCGGACAGATCATGCGGAGAGCCAGGACTTGAGAGGAAACAGACTTGAGAAAAAGGCGGGGTGCATATTTTTGGATTTCAGATCGGGTTTCCGCCTCTCAGCCTGCAGCACCGGATTGGTTTGATTGCAGAAACAACCTTGGGCCAAATCTAATTAGGACGTTATTCACGGCAGGATGTGAGATTCGTGTTTCAGCATGACACGCTACATCTATATCTTTTGGTGGTCATCAGGAGGAACCCGAGGGTGTCTAGGCACCCTTTGCAGTGTCTCAGATACAGTGTGATGAAGAGGACAGGTAGACAGGAATGAAGTCCAAAATGAGTTTAATGTAATGTGAGAATAAAATGGGTATTAATCATTGAGTGGAAGCAGCACATTAGGGTGTTTGAAGTGTAAGGGGTGGGAACAGAAACGGCACACTATAACCATCTAGGAGGAAGACAAGGAATTTTCTTTCCAATTTTCAAGTCATACTCTCTAGAAGGGTTTAATCACACCTAGAGCAACCAAAAAAAGCCTTAGGTGAAAACTTCACAATGTCTGAAACTTAATTCAGTAAGAATTTCAACCTTGAAAACTCAAACTAGGTACTTCACCAGGAGGGAAGTTTGGAATGAACTCTGGGAGTGAACATGAAGTCAATTAACTTAGTGGGTGATACCTACAGCCTTTGGAAAATAAAGTAATAAAAAAGGAAAATAAAAGGACAAAGAAAGTAAACCCTTGTTGCTTCCCTTTAAAGGGGAATTAGCAGCCAGGTACAGATAATTAAATTCAGTTTAATAACTGATCTCATTGGCCACCCCTATAAAAGCTAAGGTTTTGGCAGTTTTCAATGCGAAAGTGGAAAGATATCAGCCATCACCTTCATGAAGCAATTGTAGCTGCCTATCAATCTGGGAAAAGTTGCAAGGCAAGTCAAAGTCATCATCCTACACTGAGTAAGATTATTAACACGTTTGCAGCCACATCATCTGGTCATCTTGCAGTCATTGAGCTGATCATTACCTCCTCAGTTTACCAAAGTATTTTACAGTCAACATGACCCTATCTGTCTGACAGCTAAAGCTGGATAGAGCACTAAATCTACACCAGAGTGACAATAACACCCCCCGAAAATAATCAAAATGCTGTGGTGCGACCTTATGGGAGCTGTGCAGGAAGAAATGTCTGTGAACCTCAGTGAGCTGCAACACTTTTGTAAAGTAGAGGGTGAAAATTCCTCCAACATAACACAGCCTACTCATATTTAGTGTGTCAGAAACTTTGAGATGTCCGAGCTGGTTGCTGACAACCTGCCTATATGACATGAAAAAGGACAGAGTAGAGTCAGGTACACCTAACTATTAATGGGTCTGAGACCCCTTTCTCTATATTCAGCCATCGTCACTACATGTTTACCATGCAAGGTCATGGCGGGCTGATGCCCATGTCCAGCAGTCATTGGGTGAGAAGTAGGGTATACCTTGGTCAGGTCACCTGTTCATCACAGGACAACATGGAGACACACAAGACAAACTACCACATATACACACACTCAGAGACCAATTAACCTAACCCGTGTTTTTGGACTGTGGGAGGAAGCCGGAGAGAACACTTGTATGCAAGCGGAGAACACGCAAACTCCATGCAGAAAGTACCCTTGGCCAGGATTCAAACCCAGAACCTTCTTCCTGCAAGTCAGTGTGACTTACTCAGCGTTCCTTGTTTCTGCCTCTTGTACAGACAAATACATCAGTTTATTGGCACTGGGAAATGTTTTCTCATCCCTTTCATCATCTCATCCATTGCATGTTGGAGCACAGATGGCAGCGTTCATATTTTGCAGTAAGAGATAGGATGTTGCTGCTGTGGTTTCGAGAAAAAAACCTGAGTCCAGCACGTCTGAGACCGAGACATAACCAAGACCTTGAAAATGCGGTCTCAAGCACCATGGCATATTGATTTAGAATAAATTTGAAGTTCAAACTTGAACTAATGTGCATAAATAATTTTTTTCTCTTGTTTGTGCCATTTTACTGTAAATTGGAGATAGTATGTGAATGCAGGATTTAGAGTGTCTAATTTAAGCTTGGAGCTAACTCATTGGGCACAGTTTGGTGTCTTTGCTGCTGGACTCGTCCACATCCTGACAGAGACGGCTTGCAGGGACAGGAAGCTGCATCACAGAGCCGAAACTTCCTGAGGATCTGTGAGGGATTTGGTTTTGTCCTTATTTAATTCACAGACCTGTGGCTCGGCTGAACTGCTTGAGTTGAACCTTGTTGTCAGCTGCTCATCACTTCCTCGCAGAGATTACTGGACCACCCAGACATTAGAACAGTGGTGGCCGGACCATCTAACTTCCCACTAAAACTGGCCTGTGACTGGAGCGGTTTGCTTGCAGTGTGACTGCACTCTGGGGCAGCGTACCAAAAACAGTAACAAAGGATGAGACATAAGAGCACTGCATTTGAAACAATACTGAAACAATCTGTTGTAACTGTATGACTTTGTTTGGTCCGGTCTAAAATAATTTCTATGTGAGAGCAAATCAGGCCAACTGAAAGTGTGAATTTTCTCATTTTTACCGATCCTTGGGCCGGATCAGCAGTGTGAATGCACCCTGTTTGCTCACTTGTTGGACTGAATCTAGATTTATTTCAGATCGAAAGGGGAGAGGGAGTGAGATTTTCAAACTTTTCTAAAGCAAAATGAAGCAAAGATGTTTCCTATGGAAACGTCTGCAAAAAAAGGTTTGAAAGTGGTTTCCTGAAAAGTCATGTGACCAATTAAGCTGCTGTCATTGGTTCCTAATGCTTCTTTTTTTAAGTATTGTATCATTCAAAGTGATAGATGAAAAAAGGTCAAAAAAGATTTTATTGTCTGCGAGAAACCTGGTACCATAGAATCCAGTGTCCTGCAGCTTGATCCAAACAGATTCAATACACTGATTTTTTTTTTTTTGTAAGATTGTGTTTTTATAATTATTAAAACACAACTACTTTACGTTTTGCAGCACTTTTTAATTCCCCTTGTTAACGAAACAGGTGCACAGCAGTAATATAAACTAGGAGTTTAAAGTGCAGGTGTCACCAGACGTGGAAATCCTACTCAGCAGACCGTAGCTTATGAAGACATGTGACTTCTACTCTAAGGTTGAGGTCAAAGGTCAGAGTTTAGCTGCCTTTGCATGACCTGAAGGACCTCAAAATTCATGCAGACCAGACTTTAAGCTTCACTCCTGTGAGGCACAATCACATGGGAGGGATAAAACATTTAATAAACTGTCAGGCTTGAGAAATATTTCAAATTGTCATAATACGTATGTGTAGTAGTAGTAATTGTACTAGTAGTAGTATTGTGGTTTTCAGCACTTAAATTACATGTTTGTTGTATAAATATCTCAGTTTGGCCTGTTAAATAAATTATTAAGCATGAAAGTGAAAACAGTTTTCTTTTAGCCAAAACAATGCAGAGTGAATAATTGTGAGATCTGATCATTATTTTTGCTTCTCAATATTTTTCAAAAAGTAAAATAATCTCCTTCTTGATATTAAAGTTAAACCTTTTAATCAACTGCAACATGTTTGCCATCATTTTAGAGCCGAAACAAAAATGAAAAGATTAATATAAGGTTCATAAATCCATATATTGTTCCTTAAACATAATGCTATGTATTTTGGCCACTTTTGGCCACTTTTAAGTATTTGGTTCACCTGCCGTCAACTCCAACCAACGACCAGTGATTGATGCCGTTTTGAGCAGATAAAAGTATTTGTAAGAATCCTGCCACTGATTTGGACCACATGGGAATCCTAAAACAGCTTGTGGTTACTGTTTATATCTTTTGAGCTATAGCTCTGCGTGCATCTCTGCAGCCTACAACCAGACGTCCCCCTCAGTGGTTCTTCTCAGGTCTGAGCCTTGGGGATCATGAGACCTCAGTCAAAGGTCAAACACACCAAGCTCACCTTTCTGGGATACCAGCCTTTAGGGTTTGAGGAGCCATGGACTGACCCAAGCAACAGGAGCAGACAGATAAGGCAAATCTTATATTGGATTAATCGTTTTCCACTTTTTCTTGGCTTGCATTTTATTTTATTAATGGAATTACTCACATCCATTGTTGTGAAGAGTTTTTGTTATTGGTCGAAAAATTACATTGATATTCCTTGAATGTATGACGGATTCTCCCATACTTGTGCAAAAATGAAAATGTTTGTTAATAAATTACAACAGCTAGTTGGGGTCACTAGAGGTTGCAAAAAAGTACGGTAAAAATGGCGGTTAGGTGTTAAACTTTGAAAGACGTCAAACTGAGGGACTGCTGAGGAACACGGTGTTGTTTCACTTTCTGAAGAACAATTCTGCAGCACTTTTATACATTTAATTTACTGCTGTTTGAGATGAAGACCTCCCAGCTTCAGTCTGTATGTAGTATTGGGCCTCATAAATGGTTTCCAGGGACATTTGACCTCCAGGTTCAGAGATCAAGGTTCAGACAGTTCTCACTCACCTACCCCGCCTTGATACTGGGGACAAAGCTCACATTGAGTCTAAGGACTGGAAGCAAGAACACTCTTAAAGTGTCTTTCAATGTTTTAGTGAATTTTCTGTGGCAGAGAGAAAATAACTGTATATTTTATGACTGGACAGAGAACTGCTGTTCTGTCTGTGGAACCTTACCCAGGCTGTGGTCTTCGTCTTTATGGTTTCACCATAAACAGAGCCCTTTTATAGGGTTTAAAGATTCACTTACACTTCCTGATTCAGGTGATGTTGATAGAGTTTTTCAAAAACTAAAAAAGTAATCTAAAGTTGCTTGGGTTTATCAAAAAGAAAACAAGTTATACAAAATTGCTTGGCTGACGAAACAAAAAGCAAAAGAGAGATCTAAAGTTGCTTTGGTGTTGAATTAAAAGCATAGTGAGCGAAGTTGCAGGGGTAACATGTCCAGAGGGAAAGTGGTGAAATAACTCTTTAGCAACACTCAGTCTGTTTCTGGGGTTTCCAAGAAATGTTCCCCAGCAAGAACCGAGGGAACCCCAGCAGTCTGCCTTGGGGTCTCTTTTCAATGAGAGGTGAGGCACGTTGATGTCTTTATTTCTCATCTGTTCTTAAATTTCTTTACATCAGGGCATGATGGGTTGCTTTTTGAAATCTTTTTGCCTACTTCATGTTGCCAGACATGTTCTATTTAAGTAATTTCTTGATTCTCCACATTAGCCAGTAATCAGGTAGCTAATGAAATTGAATCTTTACTCTCAACCCTGAATATTTCTGAGTAAGCATCAGAATGCGTGTCATCTCAGATCGGCAGGGAGAAGGATCGGTTTAAGTTCCTCAAACTAGAAACTAAAACTATTAAAGTTCTCAGCCTGATTGCAAGCATTTATAGACCAACAGCATCAGTGTAAGGGATTTTTGAGCCTGGACTGTTAGGTTGGGATTCATAAACTCACAGGAGGAGTAATATCAGTTCATCAGTTTTGCAGTTTGCACGTTAATAAGTATGCAGATTTTAGTGTAAACGTTTAGATCAGAACCATATCAGTGGTCTGTCAATCTTTCTAACCTTTCAGTAAAAGACTAGGACCAAGATGCAGAGAAAATATCTCCTGCACATTCAACTCTCTGCACAATGGTTTCTTTCATCCAGACCGATGACTGCGGAGGTCTGACCCAGGTCGAGACCCACAGACCTTCCACTCTCAGCCTTCAAAACAACAGCTGGCGCAGAGAAAGCGCGGGAGATAAGGGAGGCCAGGAAGGGAGGAAGACGAGGGAGTGTGAAAAACGGAAGAAAATGTGGAAAGGAGGTTTTGAAGGGTGAAGATAGAAGCCGATTAATTGCTAAGTATTATCGTCTACAATGGATCCAGGTATTTTTGTGTAGGAAGACTGGGTTTTGCTGCATCGGTTATCTACACAATAAATCATATTAACAAGGACAGTGCTGTGAAAAAGTATTTACCACCCTATAGATTTCTTCTGTTTTCATGTTGAAATGGTTTAGATCAACAAACAGTACACAAAATAACCTGAATACTAACAAAATGCTCTTTAAAACAATGATTTGAATGTATTAGGAGAAAAAAGCTGGCTTGATGTGAAGATAATTACCCTCTAAACCTAATCGTTTGTGCCACAATGCCATCAACTGCTGATTAGTGTTTTATATCTCTTTGGAGAAATTTGGACAACTCTCCTTGACACATTTTTTTTTTTTTTCCGTTTCACCCACATTAGAGGGTTTTCATTGTACCACAACATCGCAGGTGGATTTAAGTCCAAACTTTGACTAAGCCAATCCAAATCCTTCCTTTTGGGTTTTTGAGTCATTCGAAGGTGGACTTGCTAGTGTCCTGCTGTAGAACCCAGTTACACTCGAGTCTAAAATAAATGACCACAGATGGATTTCCTATTGAAAGAGTGAAAAAAAACCAACACATAAACTAAAATAGAAAGTAAAAAAGCCTCTGTGTGTGTCTGCATAGTGACCACCCAGATGCCATGTTTTGTCTCCTTCTTATTGTTGACGCTTGAACTTGTAGCTTAACTGAGACGAGAAAACTTTTTCTCTCTGTTCTTATATTTCTTTAGATCATGACATGATGGCCGCCGCTACAGAGCACTGTTCACTAAAACCAGCCGCCATAGAGACAGTTTCTTCCCCCAGGCTGTTTCTCTGTTGAACATTTAATAGAGTACAAAACAACAGCAGGTTGGAGGGGAGTTCCTGCCTCAAGTGGAGGAGTTTAAGTATCTTAAGGTCTTGTTCACGAGTGAGGGAAGAATGGAGCGAGAGATCGACAGACGGATCGGTGCGGCTGCCGCAGTAATGGGGGCGCTGTGCCGGTCCGTTGTGGTGAAGAGAGAGCTGAGCCGAAAAGCAAAGTTCTCAATTTACTGGTCGGTCTACGTTCCTACCCTCACCTTTGGCCATGAACTTTGGGTCATGACCGAAAGAACGAGATCCCGGATACAAGCGGCTGAAATGAGCTTCCTTTGTAGGGTGACCGGGCACTCCCTTAGAGATAGGGTGACGAGCTCGGCCATCCGGGAGGAGCTCGGAGTAGAGCCGCTGCTCCTCCACATCGAGAGGAGCCAGTTGAGGTGGCTCGGGCATCTATACCGGATGCCTCCTGGACGCCTTCCTCGGGAGGTGTTCCAGGCACGTCCCACCGGGAGGAGGCCCAGGGGACGGCCCAGGACACGCTGGAGGGACTATGTCTCTCGGCTGGCCTGGGAACGCCTTGGGCTCCCCCTGGAGGAACTGGAGGAGGTGTCTGGAGAGAGGGACGTCTGGGTGTCTCTGTTGACTCTGCTGCCCCCGCGACCCGGTCCCGGATAAAGCGGAAGACAATGAATACGAGTACAACAGCATACAGATGTTGCAAATGCACGTTTTTATTTATATATGTGTATATTTGTGTATTGTATACAGTACAGACCAAAAGTTTGGACACACCTTCTCATTCAAAGAGTTTTCTTTATTTTCATGACTATGAATATTGTAGCTTCACACTGAAAGCATCAAAACTATAAATTAACACATGTGGAATTATATACTGAACAAAAAAGTGTGAAACAACTGAAAACATGTCTTATATTCTAGGTTCTTCAAAGTAGACACCTTTTACTTTGATTACTGCTCCACACTCTTGGTATTCTGTTGATGAGCTTCAAGAGGTAGTCACCTGAAATGGTTTTCCAACAGTCTTGAAGGAGTTCACAGAGATGCTTAGCACTTGTTGGCCCTTTTACCTTCACTCTGCGGTCCAGCTCACCCCAAACCATCAAGATTGGGTTCAGGTCCGGTGACTGTGGAGGCCAGGTCATCTGGCGCAGCACCCCATCACTCTCCTTCTTGGTCAAATAGTCCTTACACAGCCTGGAGGTGTGTTTGGGGTCATTGTCCTGTTGAAAAATAAATGATGGTCCAACTAAACGCAAACTGGATGGAATAACATGCCGCTGCAAGATGCTGTGGTAGCCATGCTGGTTCAGTATGACTTCAATTTTGAATAAATCCCCAACAGTGTCACCAGCAAAGCACCCCCACACCATCACACCTCCTCCTCCATGCTTCATGGTGGGAACCAGGCATGTAGAGTCCATCCGTTCACCTCTTCTGCGCCGCACAAAGACACGGTGGTAGGAACCAAAGATCTCAAACTTGGACTCATCAGACCAAAGCACAGATTTCCACTGGTCTAATGTCCATTCCTTGTGTTCTTTAGCCCAAACAAGTCTCTTCTGCTTGTTGCCTGTCCTCAGCAGTGGTTTCCTAGCAGCTATTTTACCATGAAGGCCTGATTCACACAGTCTCCTCTTAACAGTTGTTCTAGAGATGTGTCTGCTGCTAGAACTCTGTGTGGCATTGACCTGTTCTCTAATCTGAGCTGCTGTTAACCTGCGATTTCTGAGGCTGGTGACTCTGATGAACTTATTGTCCGCAGCAGAGGTGACTCTTGGTCTTCCTTTCCTGGGGCGGTCCTCATGTGAGCCAGTTTCTTTGTAGTGCTTGATGGTTTTTGCGACTGCACTTGGGGACACTTTCAAAGTTTTCCCAATTGTTCGGACAGACTGACCTTCATTTCTTAAAGTAATGATTGCCGCTAATTTTTCTTTACTTATCTGCTTTTTTCTTGCCTTAATACAAATTCTAACAGTCTATTCAGTAGGACTATCAGCTGTGTACTGTATCCACCTCCTGCACAACACAACTGATGGTCCCAACCCCATTTATAAGACTTGAAATCCCACTTATTAAACCTGACAGGGCACACCTGTGAAGTGAAAACCATTTCAGGTGACTACCTCTTGAAGCTCATCAACAGAATACCAAGAGTGTGTGGAGCAGTAATCAAAGCAAAAGGTGGCTACTTTGAAGAACCTAGAATATAAGACATATTTTCAGTTGTTTCACACTTTTTTGTTCAGTATATAATTCCACATGTGTTAATTCATAGTTTTGATGCCTTCAGTGTGAAGCTACAATATTCATAGTCATGAAAATAAATACAACTCTTTGAATGAGAAGGTGTGTCCAATCTTTTGGTCTGTACTGTATATGTATATTCTGTAATGCAAAAACAAAACCAGAGCAAAGTGTACCGGAGTCAAATTCCTTGTTTGTATGTACGAACTTGGCAATAAAGCTGATTCTGATTGCGATTCTGATTTGTTACCTTTTAGGATCTTTTGGCCTATTTCATCTCCAGACAGGTTGGGGCAGGGGTTCACCACTTTTTTACAATAGGGCCTTGTTGGTTTGGATTTCTAGTTTCCCTTAAAAACAGCCTTTTGTGTTTACCCTGGTTTGATGTCTGAAAAAATTACCAATCACACAAAAGCAAATTAACAGATGTAATATTTTTTTACAGCATGGTTAAACAGAAATGTAATTAAATCAGTGAATGAAAATATAAACCTTTAAAGTTTGTGCCGACACCATTGAGGGTAAATTTAAGAAGTAAACATTTTGTTTATGCATTTTCAGTTTGTATTTAAAATGACCTGGTTTGCATCCATTACCATGTATGTAACCAACGGTTTTCAGGGCATCAAATGGACCAAATTTCCCCCAAATTTTACACTATTTTTTGCACATATTGAAAAAGAAATCTGAATATTTACACACACACACACACACACGAGCATCTTTTATTGCCGAATCATCCAGAGGAGTAAACTGATTCCCACCAACATACAGTCAGTCATTCAGGAATCTGACAAGAAAGTGAAAGTTGCAGCTTGTAGTTTAACATCGGATGGAAAAGATTACTCACGAGGAAAGAATCAAATGAGCTCCACAGCACATAAGGTGCACACACAACCCCACTAAGAGGAGAAAATACCCAACGCTTTCAACGCAGAGGCAAGAATTAAGCGAAAGAAGCTTGATTCAACTTGTTTCGGAAAGTTTTAATTGGGCCTTGACTGTTTTATTGCCTCCTGAGCTACAGGTACTTGGCCCTGCTTAATTTTCTCAAGTGATGTGTTGACAGTGAAAACAAGACGGGGGAACAAATGCCAGGAGGTATCCACGGATCTGGCTGCACAGCCTCCAAGTCTCCCTGCTTGGCCTGAGTTCCAGCAGAGGCCTTCAGGGAAAAGATGGCTGCTCATATAAAGGATCTGGACTGAAGTTTCTTTAAAAATCCCTGCTGGAATGTCATCTTATGTGGAAACACAACTGGATTTTCTTTTCTATTTTAGCTCCTTAAATTAAATAGGAAACATTATATTTTAAATAGCTCAGAATAGACATTTTCACTGGTATTATAAAATCTATTAGAGTTTGATATTTGGTCACATGAAGAAGAGTTAAATGTGTCTATTCTGTATTTTTCTTTGTTATTCAGCAAAATATGGATTTATTATGCTGTAATAAAGTCAAATATTTAGATTTAAGTCTGTTTTGTGGCACTTTTTCAGTATTAAATTGGAATGCGCCAGAGGGAGATAAACTAGTATATCTGAACTTGTCTCCTTTAGAATAACATCAGTTTGCTTGAACTTACTTGTGCTGAAATGAAGTGGTCGGGATTGAATTATACTTCAGTTGGATTGTTTTATTGTTCTTTGTATGTATTGCATTCACTACTTCAACTTGCCTTTTATTATATTGATTGTTTGAGTGATTGTAGCACTTTGAGATTTTCTGTAAATGTAAAGTACATTAAAAATAAAATGTATGATTATTATTACTGAGATAATTTTAGTTTTCAATGGCTGCGAATTCACGTGCCTTAACCAAGGAGAAATACAGTAAGTATCAGTGCAATAACGCATCCTTTTGTTTTTGAAGGATCATCTTCTTGCAAATTCAGGTCAATCTTATGTGTCTCCATATATTTTGTGCAAGAAAGAAACAGATCATGCATCTATTGTCTACACCCAGTTGTCCCATTTGGAGGGGGTGGGTGTACTGGTGCCTATCTCCAGCACTCATTAGGCGAGAAATGGATACACCCTGGATAGGTCACCAGTCCATCAACACAGAGCAACACAGGACAGACAATCATCCGTTCACACCTAAGTGCAATTCAGTGAGGCCAGTCAACCTAGTGAGAGTACCTGGGGAGAACCCATGTAAACTCCATGCAGAAGCAGCCCAGGTTGGGATTCAAACTCAGGGACTTCTTGCAACAGTGCTACCAACTGCGCCGCCCAGGACCACTTCCTAACAGCAAAAAGAAACGATTTCACAAAACAGTTCTGTCATGAAGATGAGCCCCTCTGTGAGCTGCTTCTGGTCATTCATGAAGTCACAAATCAAGGCGGGGTGTACCACACACAGGCAAGCCTAGTGCACATCAAGCTCACATCGTGGAGCCAAAGGAGGAGTGGAACTCTGCAGGGTCGATGTAGGGAAGAAAAATTAGTGTCGGACAACTTCGTCTCAAAAAGGTGAAAGACAGTGACGGCCTGTATTGCCTAAACAGTTTTAATCTGCTTTCTAGAAAAACCTCTTCTTTAGGCTGAAGTACAGATCTTATCTGCAAGCTATGGCAAATATGGAAAACTATAAATTGTAAGGTTGCCTTAAGAAAAGCTTTCCAAATATGTTACTTCCACACATCTAAAATCCTCCAAGAGATGCACAGAACCTTCATTTTAAGATCCATTGGGTAACATTAGTATGCCTTAGCTGCTGAGTTTGTAAATCGTCACATTTCCCTAATATAAAGCTAAAACACAGACTAGTGACATTTAAACCTGCAAGTAAATCTATTGTTCCCTTGATAAAAATATGTATCAGTCAGAGAAAATAGAGAATGGCTCAGAAGGGAGGGAGGTCCAGGGGTTTAGGTGGAGGTAAAAATATGAGATAGGAAGACAGCAGGGTGAAGGAAATAAGGGAGGTAGAGAGGAAGGGAGAAAATATCCAAACACTTAGGGAACAAAGAGGTATTTATACAGCCCTCAGTAACAGCTGAAAACATCTTCAGGCTCAACTTGCTTGACTAACAGTAACAGTAAGAGAAACATAAACCCTGTAGGCCTTCATCATTTAATGTTCACATTTAGCAGGAAGTGTTTGGGCTCCCTAGTTTTATCCTCCAAATTAGCATTTATAAATACAAATACAAGAAATTCTAAACTTATTCGAAGGTCCAGCAATTATTATGACATTACATCTGTCAGATAAACATGACGCTTATTATTTAGTACGACAGTGGAGCAAAAAATCCAAAATATACAAGCACATGAGGCTATGAGAGCTTCTCACCATTAAAAGAAAGCAAAGCATCAGGTGAAAAACCTAAAACCTCTAATCCTGAAGTCTTTGAAGAAAGGAAGTTATGTTTAAAGCAAAACTTGATCAGTGAGGTGTTTTCCTGCCTTCAGTCGTGTTAAGGAAAAGTTACGAGTTTTGCTAGAAATATAGTGACATACACTTTCTCTCAGTTTCTGTTCAGTCTAAAAATCCCTCTTATTTTCTCTTCTGTCCTCTTATGTTCCGCTGCCTCTGGTTTATTGCTGCAGCTCGTGGTGTTTGCGGTAATTATGGGACGGCATGCAAACATCCAAACGCACACAAATGCATCGCATGCATTCCCCTTCCTGCCTTAATGAGCCAAATTAAACTGTGTAACAGAGGAAACAGGCAACAAGTGTTGCTGAGATGCAGAATCGGAATCTGGTTTCAAAACAAATAAGGAAATTATGTTTGTCATCTCTGAGACAGCATGATAAGTGTTGTATTAACACCACGGACACATGCTGTGCTGTCATTAGTGACATCACATTGGATACCACCATAAGACCATACTGTGTGACCCAGAAGGAATTGAGTCAGAGGTAGAATTAACACCAAGGTAAATGTTGAGTGAACCAGAACTTTCTGAAGCTGAATCATTACATAAATATCTGAGGAATGGGAGTTGTGAGATGTGACCGCAGCAAACATGCAGCGGTTAAAGAAAAATGTTAGTCCTGATGAGAAAGCACAGAGGAAGCAGGGGATGAGGCTGAGGTTTCATGTCAGAATAAACTGCATCGATCATTATCTATGTGAAGAAAAATAACAAACAGCCACAGATCCTTCTCACACCTGCAAAGGAAAAGAGAAGAGAAGCAGACACCCAAAGAAAGTGCTAAAGGTCTGTAGGAAGGGTTGAGTTTGGACATTAGTTTATTAGTTTTGTTTTTAACTTTAGAAGCTTCATAACAAAATGAAAAAAAGCCCAGTCATACATGAGGAGGAGCTGTAGCAAAAGCTCTAAAATACTGGGATGTAAAGGGGTTTTTGCAAGGTCCTTTGGGGTGTATGAACAACGCAGAAGAAACTGGACAAATGCCCCTTTTGCTTGACGAAAACTGGAACATCAATGTTAGTTAATGACTTGATTCGTGATCAATGGATTTATTTTGTCTTTGGGAAATCTGTCTGGAACAGGAGTTTTATGTTAAAGCTGAATCAAATGGGTAATTATCTCCTTAGCATGCAGTTCAGTTCTCCAGAGTCCTGCTAATTACCCAATTATTAGATTCTGGTTTTCAAATTAATTTAAATCAATTCAGTCAGTCAGTCATTTTCTACCGCTTATTCCATAGTGGGTCGCGGGGGAGTTGGTGCCTATATCCAGCAGTCTATGGGCGAGAGGCGGGGTCACCCTGGACAGATCGCCAGTCCATCGCAGGGCAATCAACTAAATCAATTCAATAAAACTTTATTTGTCCCCCAAGAGACAATTTAAAAGGATGGTAAACAGCACAGATAGAAACACAGTCACTAAAAACTCAACAATCAACAGCATTACAAAACACATAAAAACACAGAACAAACAGACAAGGATCACAATGTAATGACTCAGTCACCTGAATAAATATATACATACACACACATATACACATGTGAACAAATATCCATACATACTGAAACACTTATAAGCAGAGACAGATCTAAAGTTGCAGGACACTGGTGTCACAGTGGGGTTTTGGGGTGGACCGAAGCGCAGACAAGAGCTCGGGCGCAGCATTTCAAGCAGTCTTCAGTTTATTCAAAATTTCAAAACCGTTACAAAAACACACTGCAGGTACTGACCAGAGTCTGAATCCAAAACAACTTACTGACAGTGCAGGAACATGGCAAGGACGAGGGTTGCGAGCGTGAACGAACAGGCAGAACAGAATGTGAACAAACAGAGGAACCAGCAAGGAACAAAGAGCACAGACCAACTAATATACAGGGAGACATGAGAGGAGAATAAAGGGCAGATAATCAAAGAGACACAGAACAGGTGTGACAAGGAGACAGGGAGGCTTAAGGGACAGGTGGAACTGATTAACCAATAAAGAGAAACAAAGACCTAAGCAGAACAATAGACTAAACCAAAACATAAGAAATCTAGAATAACCAAGAGGTAAATGAAACAGAGGAACTGGAAGGAACAGAAGAATAACAAGAACCCAAGACCTAAGCAAAATGAAACCATAAAGGAAACCCTGACTACAAGTAAACAAACAAACACTGAAAGAACAAACTGAGAATGAAGCAGAGGACTAGAATAAAAGTAAACAATAACTCAAGCTGACCTAACAGGAAGCAGAACTGGAACACTAGAAACTAAACATAAAGAACTAAGCTAGACAGAACAGAATAAAAACACAGAAAGGGAATAAAGATGAGGAGGAACAGAAAACATAGACTAGAAAAACAAGAAGAGTGCAAGGTGAAAAAATACCAAACATAAATAAACACAGAGATACTAAAAGAGGAGCTAAAGAATCCAGGAGAACAAAGAACTATAATATAGAGACTAATCATAATAATAGAACCGTAAGGAAAACTTATTAAGGGAGGAAAACAACAAAACACCAGGAGATGGTAGCGGGAGCAAAACAGACTAATAAACATAATAGAAACATCTAGACAAAATAACCATCACAGAAACCATAAGACAAAGTCCAAAATGTCACTCCGTGACAACTGGCCCTTGACCCATGCTGTTTGTTTACATTAGAATGCATCAACAAGAACGCATTAGATAAAAAAATATAATAATAAACATAATGATACCACAGAAAACAAATTTCTCTGCTAAACACCTGCAAAACAGCCATCTCACATAACAACCATGATTATTACAAATGACTCAACATCCCAATCAGGGTGCCCAGGTGGTCAGCTGCTCAGTCAGCTCATACACCCTCTTACGTGTCCGGACAACAATATTATGTTCTCTCAATATCTTCTGGTCTGCCTTTGAAGAAATCCTAGCACTCTTCTGACTTTAACTCTCCTTCCTGCTAAATTTATGGCAGAAAGTCATTACGCTGCCGTGTTCACAGCTTCCTCCTGCTACGCTGCCCCCCTGTTGATGACCTAAGTGAGTGTTCGGTTTTCATGTCATATTTTTCCTCAAAACCAGTGCAATAAGTGTTTAACCAGTATAAAAATCGTATTTGTTGTTGTTGTCATCTTCTTCTGCAGCAGACTCAGCAGAGACACCCAGACGTCCCTCTCTCCAGACACCTCCTCCAGCTCCTCCGGGGGGAGCCCAAGGTGTTCCCAGGCCAGCCGAGAGACATAGTCCCTCCAGCGTGTCCTGGGCCGTCCCCTGGGCCTCCTCCCGGTGGGACATTCCTGGAACACCTCCCGAGGAAGGCGTCCAGGAGGCATCCGGTATAGATGCCCGAGCCACCTCAACTGGCTCCTCTCGATGTGGAGAATCAGCGGCTCTACTCCGAGCCCCTCCCGGATGGCCGAGCTCCTCATCCTATCACTAAGGGAGTGCCCGGCCTACGACAAAAAGCTCATTTCAGCCGCTTGTATCCGGGATCTCGTTCTTTCGGTCATGACCCAAAGTTCATGGTCATAGGTGAGGGTAGGAACGTAGACCGACCGGTAAATTGAGAGCTTCGCTTTTCGGCTCAGCTCTCTCTTCACCACAACAAACCGGCACAGCGCCCCCATTACTGCGGCAGCCACACCGATCCATCTGTCCATCTCCCGCTCCATTTTTCCCTCACTCGTGAACAAGACCTCAAGATACTTGAACTCCTCCACTTGAGAATTGTAAAATCATATTCTTAGGTGGAGAATACACAAAACATTGAAAAGAAGTGCAAGTGGTGAGATGAGGCCTTTAAGCTGCCCAGGATGAAAACTAACTTTTTCTTTGCTAGCTTAAAATTTAATTCAACCTTGTTTTTTCCTCTTTACGATGTTCTTAATCTTTAGTTCCAGAATAATAATCATATATTTTATTTTTCCAGACACAGAGTTTCTTATCTAGGCTTTGTCATGAAAGTCTCCCTGTGAAAATATGAAGAAAAAAGGGTTTCTGTTTGTCATCACTATGATAATGTGTCCTGGACTCAAGTAGGGAAACACTCAAACATGGTCCAAACCTGATGATGTCATGATGGCCTTACTTCTATGAGCTCCTAGTGCTGAGTCAGTGCAAAGAAAAAGAAGAAAAGAGTGATACATACTGAATAAGAGTTACATACAGAACCCTCACAGAAGCTATGCCCAAACAGGTAAGTCTGATCCACTTGTTATAAAATGTGTTTACAATGTGTTTATTCACAGCAGTCTTCCAGCAAGCTTTGTTTTGTTTTCATTGAGTGCTCTTGTAGTAGTGCCCAGAAACCAGCTGTTCTATGAAGGTGACAATTCGTTTCTGAGTCCAGAGCGAGGAACCACGCCAATCCAACCCCTGTGCCATAAGAAAACATCATGTATGCAGAAAAAAACCTTGAGGTCCAATCAAACAAAAGCTGTGCAACGATTTCCCATCCACAGGTGCAGCGCTTGGCAAAGCGGTAGAACGTGCAACCCATATATGGAGGCTTCAGTGCTCGACGCAACCATCCCAGGTTTGAGTCCTGACCCCAGAGACCTTTGCTGCATGTCTTTTTTTTTTTAAACGTCAATCAGCTGATGAATGTCATTCTCATTACCTTTCAGAATTTCCCTCTAACTGAGTCAGTTTGTGACTTAAAGTTCAACAGCACCTGTGTTATGTAGGAGGACAATGATTCAAAACATAAAATATCATCAATTCCAGCTATGAATGGCTTTAAAAAGTGAAGGTTTTGGAGTGGCCTAGTCAAAGTCTGGACTTAAATCATATTGGGATGCTATAGCATGACTTTAAAAATAATGTTCTTGCTTAAAATCCCTTCAGTAAAGCTGAGTTAAAACAATTCAGCAAAGAAGAGTTGAAAAACTTAGCAGTGCAACATCATTTGGAAGATTTGTTGCATCTGCTTTTGCAAACCATACAAATAAATTCAAAGAAAAAAAGACATCACACAACTTGTATTTTATGGCTTGTTCTTATGATCCACGATCTACTCTACCATTTTCTGCTAATAATTCCAAATCAGAGTAAGGATATGGTACAGAAACCACCTACTCTGGGATGAGGTCATGTGAATTTTTTAGTAGCTGCCAGTGGATGTAGTGGTTGGGGCTCTGCTGGCCCCACCAATACATCTGGTAGCTGTGAACCTACAAATTTGGGCCTTTTTGGCCTCTTTATGTCATTTTGTCATCAGTGTAATCAGCTTTTTTTTTTTTTAGCACAGAACTGAACCTACATGTCTTCAAATGATTAAAAACAAGACAAATCTCATCTCCCAGAGGAAACACAAAGGTTTAAACCTTCCTTACCACCCTCAGAAAAGCCCTCTGATTGGCAGCGTTTACACAATTTGCTGAATAATGCGAGGCAGATGCGCGTAACGGCGTTGTGCGCGGCCTCAGATGGAGCGGGAGTGCTCAGGCTATGAGATAATGCCACACAGAGGCCAGCCTGACTCTGCCACCGCTGCTGTGTGTGAGTGTGTGCGATTGTATACACAGTCACACTAAACCCCACCAGCGGATGTTTTACATCCCCTTTCCGCTCAATTACTGCCTCTCGAGGTCACAGATATCTGTCCAAGATAACTTTGCGTGTTTTCTCGACCCAACTGGTTTGGGTTCTTTTACCCTTTTACATTTCTGCTAAAATGGTAGTCACAGGGGACTATTTGTTTCCTCCCACAAATGGCTATAATGAGCACCTCTTGCTTATAATGACTGAGTCTGAACCCTAATGCAGGTCGTAAACATTGCTGTGGCGTTCTTGGCTGCGGTCTGAGGTCCGTATTGTTTCTTGGCTCAGTCCTAGTCCTCCTCACCCCGTGATTTTCTTTATTAGATTAACAATCCTGCAAGTTTTATCTTCGAGCTGTTTGCGCTATTTGTTTGCTCATGATCACTTTTTAGGTTTAATGGGTATGTATGGCAGATGCTGGGAGAAAGTGTGTGTAAACTGTGATTTTGTGCACTGTGTGTTTAGGATCTCCCTGTTTTTAGGTGTATGTGTATGTGTGTGTGTGCTGGTGCATTCCACCCGGGGACTCATCCGGCCGCTCCGGATCTCAGCGCGGTGCGTCGCTCTAATCCTGCCTTCCTGTTTTCCTGCAGGAGAAGTGAGGCAGAGAGGAAGACCAGATCTGATAATTAGCCCGATAACAGTTGCAGTCAGTTTACTTGAAAGAGTGAGGAGAAGCTGTGAGGACACTTCAAATTTTAGCCAGGATCCCTAAAAATATTATTGATTGTGCAAAAGTTTTAAGCCACTGCTTATTTATTTTATGTTTTGCTTCTGAGGAACCGGACTTTCTGTAATCTTTTAAACTGTTACATTCAGTAGTTCTCCAGGTTCTCCAAAGGTCAAGGTAAAAAAGATGCTTGAGACAATCCATCAAAGGGCAATTTAGAGAGACCAATTAACCAGGAATTCTCCCTTTTACCATCAGGACGGAGATACAAAATGCCATATTGTAAGACGAACAGACTGAAATCATTCTTTATCCCTGCTGCTATTAGCCTGATCAATTCCAGGTCCACATTGTAAGGACTTAATTTTATTTGTTTTGTTGTGTGTGGCCGTTTTTATATTTTCACTCCTCTTTGCACTGCAAAGACTGGAAGGTCATGTATATGTTCCTGACTGCAATAACTAAGAAGTGCAGTTTAGTGGCAACAGCAGCCTTTTGGTTAAGAAGCTCCAGCGCTGTTGTTAAACAAGCTAAAGGTGTATACAAACTTAAACTCTTGTTCCAACATGCAAACTTTCACAACCAAAAGTCTTATGACACCTCTTAGTGTCTTCCATGTTTATATTTACTCACAATACAGCCCATATAAACATACGGGCCTTATAGTTCTGTGCTGAACACAGGATGGATAAGAGACGATAACGTTTGACAAAACCAAAATCTGCAGGAAAATTCTTAATTTAAAATTTTTAGGTAACAGTTCAGGTTGTTGCAATTTAACTATTATTAAGTGTCACATTTACAAACCACTGTACTTAAAATACAATCTAAATCATTTAAATGGTTAATATTTAATACGTTTTTATAAGGTAATAGTCTACTCCATGTCTGACTGCTCATTGTTAAACTGGCTTTGCAGGAAAAACATCTGGTTTTTTCTCAGAAATAATTACTTGGTTCCCCAGACATTCATTGTCTGCAGAAACTGTACCACTGCACAACCCCCTTTTCCACAATTTAACAGGGTTGTCTCTTTATAGTTTGCAGACATAACTGGGCATTTATCTCACTTATATGTGTGTAACAAAGTGATTCCATATTTACGTGTCAAAGCTTTGCTAAATTATACATTTCAGAGGGAAATTAAGGACCAAAGAACTCATAAAGAGTAGTTTGAACAAAAGGAAGCCAACAGAAAGGTAACACAGAGGCGATACCTAATTTATTGGACGCCACTTACAGCTGAAATGTTGCTGTATTTCCTGCCCTAACCTCCAGAAAATATTTTGTTACATTCCAGCTGCAGCTCAGAATGTTGTGTATTGAATTAAATTAGACAAAGGTGAAAGGAGATATTTGATATTCAGTTTATGCCTCAAACATGCTTTTTATGGTTAGAAGTATGTACTGTCTAGTTACGGAAACGCATTATCAAATAAATGGTTTGAACTCTGCATTATTTAATTCACAAACAACTTGGTTCAATCACAAAGATTGTGCAGAAGTGGGTTTGGATTTCCTGAATGCTGAAGCAAAAATCTGCCACAAACAATTTTTCCCGCTTTGCCTCTCGATGTGGAAAGAGCCTCCTGTGGTCATATCAGTGAAAGCTGATGGTTAGCAGGATTGCCAAGCGCATATCTTTGTTTTAGCATTTGGCTCAAAGTGAGAAATGTGGTGGACTCTGGCCAACATTAAAAACAACTGCAGCAAAAATGAAGAGTTCGTGACAGAGTTAAACCACCTGAGAGATCGAATTAGAGCGAGTGAAAAAGAAATACTTGGCTCTGACATTTAGTTTTCCTGGATGTAGATGTCCAGGAGATCTAAACTGATATACTGATATCTCCTGCTTATATATATAAAGGAGATAAAGGTCAGTCCAAACATTCCTCCCTTCCACAGAATGCAGATAAATGGACATTTGTGGCTTGGACGAAAATGTTTTGAGAGCTAATTGATTGATTTTCTGTCATAAATAAGTCTGTTTGGACTGGGTCATGGTGTTCTGAGAAAGCATGAAACACCAAGAGGGCCACCTTTCTTGTCCTAATATACATATTTGAGCATTGTTTTTGATCTTTAAGAATATTAAAATGTTACGTAATAAAGCCTTCCTTTTTTCTAATGCGTAGAATAATTTTGATTCCCAACAACAGTGATGGCGTCACTGAACCATGAACCTTTAGAGCAATGCTGGAAATCACTCTGAACACATCATTGCAAGATTAAAACATGGTGGTGGCAGCATTATGCTGTGGGGATGCTTTTCGTCAGCGGGGACAGTGAAGCTAGTCAGAGTTGATTGGAAGATGGATGGAGTTAAATACAGGGCAGTCCAGGAAGGTCTTGAGACTGGGACGAAGGTTCACCTTCCAGCCATACCATGACACAAAACATGCAGCCAGAGCTACAGTGCACTGGTGTGGACTTAAACCTGCACAGCACACGTTTCAGATTTTTATTTGCAAAAAATGTTGAAAACCATGCATCCATTTCTTTCTACTGTATGATTACGTGGTACTTTGTGTTGGTGTATTACAATTAATGGCAACTGAGAGCTAAATACCTAAAAATCAAGCAGGACCTTCATTTATTGAGCTCTTCTGTCCAACCACAACCTCAGAAACTTTGATGCTCTCCTCGATTCTGCCATGTCTTTGTGGCGTCATTCTCAAGAATTAATCAAAACGTTTTTTTCAGCTAAATTTTGACTGTGATGTTAAAAGCTGAATTAGAGATGATGATCAACGCTCGTATGGATTTTTCTAACAGCCTCTTTATGTGTTTAAATAAGAAGGTTCCTGTATATTATCCTTTCTGTATATAGAGTTAATTTAAACGTTTCAGGACCAGAGAGGATCGATCCTTTAAAGCAATTGTGGAAAACGTTGCCTCCATCTTGATTCTGTTGAGTTTTTTTAGGAAGCAGCTTTATTCAAACTGGCTTTCAACTAGTTTTCAGCTGTTTTTCTGTTCAGTGTAGTCTGTTATGTGTTTGCTTTTATGCTTTTCTATTTTCTCTTCGGTGTTTTTATTTTTATGGCTGCTTTTTGTAAGGAACTTGTAATTCTTTTAACCTGTAAAATTAGCTGTATAAATAAAGTTTACTTTATTACCTTGCAGTTGCAAAGGTAATAAATAAAGTAAATATTTCTGCAAGGGCCTGCATCTCTCTCTCTCTCTCTTTATTTTGGCACTTATTGTTGCAACATTCTTTTAGTATCCTTAGGAGCTGAGTTTGCTTTGCTCTTATGGATGATTTTTTTACCTTTTTTCCCAATTTCTTGCAAAAAAGCAAAGAAAGTCAAATGGAACTAATGGAGAAAAGACTTTTTTGCTCATCTTTCTGTTGTTTCACCACATACTCTACTCAAATCTGCACAGTCTTCATTGCCCTTATGTTTATTGTTCACTGACAGCAGCAGAATGAACAAGGCTAGTGTTGGATGGTTTGTTTCCGCTGCTCTGACTCTAATGAAGTGTCCAATGGGATCCTGTCAGCAGCTTCAACATAACAGAGACCTCGAGACACTGTGGAGACACACACACCACACACACATATGTTTTATTCGTCGAACACACCCGTTTGGCGACGCCTCAGAAAATTACCACCCACTACCAAAAGCTGCAGCTCCCACAGGGTCGTATACATCAGAAACGTTTGGGGCCATATGTGTGGATGGGCTTGTGATGTGGTTGCCGCTGCAGCTCCGACAGACAAGTAGCAGAGTTCCTTAAAAACAGCTGAGTGGGGGCGTTTTTGTGGTTAAGCAGAGTGAAGCTGCAGGGTTTTATGTGCTCTTTGTTGCTCTTTTTGTTTTACAGTCGGACTTGTTCCGCCAGTTCAATTAAATCCCAGAAAAACTAACTGAGTTTCAATGTGTCTGCAGGATTCATGTTTTAATTTTAGCTACTGCTACACAGCTTAAGAAAGATCTATTTTGTGTGGTATAATTATATTTATTAAACCAAAGAAGATGAGTTTACTGTGGTCTGAAAAACTATTCATATCCCTTGAACATTTCGTCTTTCAGTGTCTTAAAAACAAACCTTAATTTATTTAATTAGTATTTAATGTCATACACTAACACATAGGAGGGTATAGTTGTGAAGTGGAAGGAAATTATCCATCCCTCGCATTTGTCCCATCAGCCCACAGAATATATTTGCAAAAGGGTTGTGAATTATCAAGATGTTTTTTGTGAAATGTGAGATGGGTCTCTGTGTTCTGTTTGGTCAGCAGTGGTTTGACCTTGAAACTGCGGATATTCCGCGGATTCTATTTTTGCCCAGTCCTATGCTTGATACAGGTCTATAATTCAATTTAATTTATTTATATAGCGCCAGTTCACAACATATGTCGTCTCAAGGCACTTCACAAAAGTCAGGTACATACATATAAGGCACTGCATCATCTGCTGGGGAAGCAGCATCAGAGCCAGGGACCTTAAAAGCTCAACAAGCTGATAAAAAAGGCCGGTTCTGTTCTGGGGACTCCTCTGGAACCTCTGGAGATCATTGTGCAAAGAAGGATTCTTCATTAAATGAAGAACGTTATGGAGAACCCTGATCATCCTCTTCATGAAACTGTCGTACAACAACTGAGTGTCTTCAGTCATCTACAACGGCTCTTTGAAGAAACTTTCATAATATGAGCTACAACAACATTTAATTTCCCTTTAGGATTAATAAAGTATTTTTGAAATTAAATTGAATTGAATTGTCTCAGGCCTACATTCATCTAAGAGTTGCTTGGCAGGTCTCAGGCAATCAGAGACCTGTTCATTGAGTGTTACTGTGACCAGAACTGAACAATGGGAGGCATCATTTACTTTCTTCACTCCATATCTCTGGGTCCAACTCCTTGAAAACCTGAAATGTGCCAAAACAGTTGGCTCATTTATAATAAATTCACTTCAGTTTATTTATATAGGACTAATTCACAAAACAACGTCATCTCAAAGCATTCTACAAGACAGAATGCCGCAATTTATATCAGATTATTTGGAATCAAATTTTGTTCTAATTCAATATACAGGGGTTGGACAATGAAAGTGAAACACCTGGTTTTAGACCACAATAATTTATTAGTATGGTGTAGGGCCTCCTTTTGTGGCCAATACAGCGTCAATTCATCTTGGGAATGACATATACAAGTCCTGCACAGTGGTCAGAGGGATTTTAAACCATTCTTCTTGCAGGATAGTGGCCAGGTCACTACGTGATACTGGTGGAGGAAAATGTTTCCGGACTCGCTCCTCCAAAACACCCCAAAGTGGCTCAATAATATTTAGATCTGGTGACTGTGCAGGCCATGGGAGATGTTCAACTTCACTTTCATGTTCATCAAACCAATCTTTCACCAGTCTTGCTGTGTGTATTGGTGCATTGTCATCCTGATACACGGCACCACCTTCAGGATACAATGTTTGAACCATTGGATGCACATGGTCCTCAAGAATGGTTCGGTAGTCCTTGGCAGTGACGCGCCCATCTAGCACAAGTATTGGGCCAAGGGAATGCCATGATATGGCAGCCCAAACCATCACTGATCCACCCCCATGCTTCACTCTGGGCATGCAACAGTCTGGGTGGTACGCTTCTTTGGGGCTTCTCCACACCGTAACTCTCCCGGATGTGGGGAAAACAGTAAAGGTGGACTCATCAGAGAACAATACATGTTTCACATTGTCCACAGCCCAAGATTTGTGCTCCTTGCACCATTGAATCGACGTTTGGCATTGGCATGAGTGACCAAAGGTTTGGCTATAGCAGCCCGGCCATGTACATTGACCCTGTGGAGCTCCTGACGGACAGTTCTGGTGGAAACAGGAGAGTTGAGGTGAACATTTAATTCTGCCGTGATTTGGGCAGCCGTGGTTTTATGTTTTTTGGATACAATCCGGGTTAGCACCCGAACATCCCTTTCAGACAGCTTCCTCTTGCATCCACAGTTAATCCTGTTGGATGTTGTTCGTCCTTCTTGGTGGTATGCTGACATTACCCTGGATACCGTGGCTCTTGATACATCACAAAGACTTGCTGTCTTGGTCACAGATGCGCCAGCAAGACGTGCACCAACAATTTGTCCTCTTTTGAACTCTGGTATGTCACCCATAATGTTGTGTGCATTTCAATATTTTGAGTAAAACTGTGCTCTTATCATGTTAATTGAACCTTCACTCTCTGCTCTTACTGGTGCAATGTGCAATCAATGAAGACTGGCTACCAGGCTGGTCCAGTTTAGCCATGAAACCTCCCACACTAAAATGACAGGTGTTTCAGTTTCATTGTCCAACCTCTGTATATCAAGGATAGGACTGGACGGATACAAAGGCAAACACAGAAGCACTGGGACAGGTATACTTTCTATGGGAAGATAAAACTCATTCTAAGTAATACATTTTGATGAGGCTTGTTTGTCAAATTAAATGTAACTTGAAAAAAAAAAACTTTAAGCAGGTTTAAAACAAACTTTTCATTAAGGCCACATTTCTGCATTAAAATATTTTTATTGGTCTGCTGTAATTGTCATGATGGGGTTTAGGATCGGACCAAAGTGCAGACAAGAGCTCGGCAGGATCATCTTTGTAATTCATACGTTTTTTTATAAGGTCAAAAAACGTAGCAAAAACACTGCAGGAACGAACCAGAGTCCAGATACAAAAGCTTACAAAAATCACTGCAAGTTTCCCAAGGCAAGGTAACACAAAAACAAAGTATAATCATAGACAAGAACGAGGTGTGACGAACACGAGGAACCAGCAACGAACAAAGACACCAAACCAACTAATATACTGTGAGATAACAAAGGCTGGTAATCAACAGAATAGGGAACAGGTGCGACAAGGAGGCAGGGAAGCAGAAGGAACAGGTGAAACAAATACAAAGGCTGAGGATGAGTGAAGGACTAATAAACAATAAATACAAAACACAAACTAAGCAAGATAATAAATCAGAGGAGGAATAAAGAACTAGAATAACCATGAACTAAAGTAAACAGAGAAACTAGATGGAAACAGAAACAAAACAATAACCTAAGAACAAACAAAGAGCCCATAAGAAGAACCTAATTTACAAAATAGACAAACCAGACGTAAACAATAACTAAAGCTGGACTAAGAATAAATACCTAACCATAAATAAACACAGAGCAACTAAATAAGAATCCAAGGATGATTAATAAGAAGAATAATAATAATACTACAAAAATAATAAGAAAGCAACAACAAAAGGAACTAAGAGTTAGAGGAATACAATACACACTAGGAGATGGTAGAGGGAGGAAAAGGAAACAATAAACATGAAGCCCAAAACCAAACTAGAAACAACTAAACAAAAGTAAAAACACAAAACCACAAACTGAGTCAAAAAATGTCATGTTCTATTCTTAATTGTTTGACTCTCGGGTTATCATCATTAATAGAAATCAAGGCTTGTCTGTCTGTAAGTAATTAATCTATATAATGTGTTTCACTTAGTGAATTGAGTTACTAAAATACACAAACTTTTCAATAATAGTATACCATAGCATCATACTTGATAAACATGTCAGAAATGTTTAGCCTAAACCCAGTTAGTGCTTTGTAGAGCAACAGCAGAATTAAAGAAAATCTATTCTTTAAACAAACAGGGAACCCGTGCAGTTAACCCCGCAAACCAAGGAGCTCAGGTGAGTTTGTGGTGGGCAGCAGGTCAATGATTGTGTTATTTTTATAACACTGACCCATCTGCTTTCTGTGAGCTGCTGACCTTTTACATAAAGCCGTTTGCTGAATAATTTAATTGAACCTCTGACCTGAAACCACTTAACATGGAGCTATAATTTGTAGAGGGATAACATTGACCCAGTGTCGCAACTAAAAGGCTGCTTGGTTTGGCTCAGAGACATATACTTTTCTTTTGCATGTTTTAGCCCATTTACAACTAATTACATGTAATTTATGCTTAATTTACATTCCAGCTGAACAGGCTCCAAGGCAGACTGTGGTATGCTGTTGGGTTATTTTAAATGTTTTCCTTCAAAACACAAACACACACACACACACACACACACACACACACACACACACACACACACACACACACACACACACACACACACACACACACACACACACACACTCTTGTTTTACTATATGTAGTGAGGACCATCTGTTGACTCCCATTGACTTCCATTGATTTTCAGTCATTTTCAACCCTTTCTATGCCCTAACCCTGACAATAACCCTAAACCTAACTATTACCAGTGCATGTCTAACCCTAACCTGAACCTAAGCTCAATTCACATCTTAGTCCTAAACCTAACCGTTAGCAAAATAGGTCGTGAGGACCAGCAAAATGTCCTCACTTTGGTACAAACGGTCCTCAATTTGATGGTGATATCGGGAAAATGGTTCTCACTGTGATGCCAAGACAGGAACACACACACACACACACACACACACACAGATATTGTTTTAACTTAATGATTAAACTCATTTTGTAGATAACACACTCCTGTACAGGTAATCTGCCCAGATCATTATCAAAAACATTCAAAACATAGTTAGAGCAGTGTTTTTCTGGTTATTAATCGGCTCATAGGAGAATAAACTTGTGTTTGCAAAAATAATTATGTTGAATTGGACTCATTTCTCTTTAATTTGCTTTTTTATTGTTGCTTTTACAGTTTTTAGTGGTGATATTATTGTCTAGGCAGTGTATTCAGACAAGCTTCATCGCACAGTCGACCTAAGAGGTTATAATCCATCCGTCCATCTATCCATCCATGCCTTTCACACATCTTCACTACAATGTCTTGCACATTTCGTCACATTCCAAAAACAAACCTCAACTTCTACTAAGCTCTAATGTGGAACCATCTCCCAGTTTTAGTCCGTGAGATAGACACCCTGTCTACTTCTATAACTTCTATCTATTGGCTTAAAACTTTCCTTTTTAATAAAGCTTATAGTTAGAGTGGCTTAGGAAATATTAACTATTTCTGTAATGATGCTGCTAAAGGCTTAGGCTGATGAAAAACATAATGATCACGTTTCCTTACTCAGCAACATTCTTCTACTACTCTCCAGTTTTACATTATTTGCTGTTACTTCATCTTTTACTTTCTGTTTTCATTCTGTTCTCTCTATGTTTCTCTAGATGATACACTTGACTTGTTTTTCTGTATTTAACCCTGTCTCTCTTCTAGATAAAGCAGTTAAAGGAGCTATTGCTGCCACTGAATGTGTAAAGTTTTTCATCCATTAGATTTAACTACTTGTTTATCTGTTATAAGAAGAAGCCACTAAAAGAACTGCTGCTTCAATTAACTCTTTAATTTTTCTTTAACATAGAAAGTACTCCTTGATCGGATCTTCTGTGTCCCAATTTCACCTGAGAAGAACACAACATTTTACATTTTACTATTTCTTGATGGTGCACAATGTTAGATGTGGAATAATTTTCAGGAGGGGACCTACGCACTGCACTATTCGTTCTTAACCACAGGAAATATCTAGTCAAAACTTAATGTTTAATCCTTTAATTTGTTTTTTGATAAATTTTTCTGTAACATCTTCTCTCGGTGTTTTCTTTTCAATGGCACACACACGCACCGACACACTTTTCCTTCCCTTAACCTCTGGGATAGTTGGCTTCCTGTCTGCCTGCAGCCTGAAAGCCGAGCCAAATCAATTAGTCTGCAGAAATTACAGAGCAATAAATAAGGAGGGCCGATCGGCAGCAGGGAGGAAGACCAGCGTATGGGAAGGTGGGTTTTATGGGGGCCCCTCTCTAGTCTGCATCTCCAGCTCAGGATGCTGGGGCCTCTAGTCTCTGAACTTTTAACACCATCGTTGAGCTTGCATGTTTGGTTTAATGATGGAAACATTACTGAACTTTACTCAATTTACAGCCAGGTGTTTTATTTTAGCATGTATTGAAACTATAAAATAAAACTGAATTAAGTTTATTTTGCATGCATATTATACTAGAAACTGTAAAACAATATAAAATAAACTCTAACTGTAGATGCCAAATGAGGGGTGTTGGTCTGACCCCAGACTGCCCTGATGTCATCATATCCAGTCTCTAGATGACTGAACCAGTCCAAATAACCCTCCATAAATCACAACGGGGATGTCAAAATTGTCCCCACTCCCTAGTGAATACTTTGCAGAACCACCCTTGGCTACAGTTGCAGGTGTAAGTCTTTATGTGGTATAATTCTAACATCTTTGTATATTTAGAGACTGAAATTTATGCCCATCTTTCTATGCAAAACAGCTGCAGCTCAATCTGATTGGATTGAGAGGGTCTGTGAACATTACACTTCAGGTCTTGTCACAGATTCCACTGTAGTTCTGGTCCATATGTTTGAGGTCGTAACTTGACAAAATGTGGAAAAGCTCAAGAGGTATGAATACTTTTGTACAGCAGTTTATTTTTTAATCAAATTGCAAGAAAATACAAAGTTTCTAATCAAAGTTTCAATAATGTTCTGTGTTTAATAGGAGGCAGTGGGAAACGGGAAGCCAGTTATTCCTGAGACCCAGGTGGTGAGTATAATCTTCCAAGCCACTGGATCAACAACGAACAGCTCTAAAAAGGATCAGCCAGGCCGACGCTACACTTTCAATTCTTAGTGGCAGGTGGAGGCGGATTTGGTAAAGGTCCAACAAAAACCTGTTATTCTTTTCCTGATGTTATAATGTTGCTTTCATTCTGAAAAGGATCCTCTTGGAGGATATTTATTCAGCTGTTCAGGAGAAAGAAGAACTGTTTTCAAAAACTGCTTTATTTCCAAGCAGTCCTAGGGTTTTAACACATAAACGACCTGGTGTTAACCAGGTTCTAAAATTATTTTAATCTAACCTCAAGTGCGCAAAATCTGCAATTTTGCTTTCTCTCATAAGTTCATTTTCCACTGCTATTAAGCACTTATGCGCATTGACACATGTGCCTTTTCTATTTTAAAAGATATGAAAACGTTTTTGGAGGCACAGTGATGTTGCAGTCCTAAAAAATTGAGAGGAACAGGCAAATTTGCCACAAGATGTGAACGGAATACAGAAAACATGTGGAAGAAGGTGCTGAGATCAGTTGAGACCAAAACTGTAATTTTGACTAAAAGGCTAAAGTCTCTGTGTGGTTGAAAATTGGCACTACTTTTTAATCTGAACACACCTTCCCCACTGTGCAACATGGTGGTGGCAGCTTCATGCTATAGGGATGCGTTTCTTCAGTTGGTGCAGGAGAATTTGTAATAGATGGATAATAATCCTGGAAGAAAACCTGATATTGGCTGCAAAACACCTGAGCATCTTGCAGAGGTTTATCTTCCAGCAGGACGATAACCCTAAACTCAGAGGCAGAGCTACAATGGAATGGCCCACTCAAAGTCTAGCTGGAAATCTATTAAAGAATCTGTGACAAAATAATGAAAATTGATGTTCAGAGATGCTCTCCATTCAATCTGAATGAGCTTGAGCTATTTGGACAAGAAGTTTAAAACCTTTAGTCTGTATGTGCTAAGCTGGTGGGGACATACTCCACAAGACTTCATGTTAAAAGTACAGCAAGAAGTCATTGACTCTGGGGGCTGAAAACAAATGCCTGCCACACTTTCCAGATCTTAACTTGTAAAATTGCATTTTCTTTCTGGCCTCCAACTAAGCACTACTTTGTGTTTCTATATCACATGAAATCGTGATACAATTCATTGAAGTTTGTGGTTGTAAAGTGAAAAAATCTAAAAAACATTCCAGGGGTTATGAATACTTTTACATTTGTTACATATTTGTCTCCTTAGAGAACAAAACAAGAATCATTCACTGAACAAAGTTCAATCCTGAAAGTCAATCATTAACTGAACTTAAAACTTTCACCCTGTGAGATAATTTCTTGGTGTCAATCCTAAAACTGACAATTTCTCTGGGACTGTGGGTGAACTGATCAGAACAGCTTCCTTGACTGATGTTTGGCTGCTATCACCGTTCTTGTGTCTCAACATAACCCAGTGTGAATGGTATTCTGTTTTTATGCCCTTAGGAGTTATTTTAAAAGGACTAAGAGCATTTTGGGTGGTGCGCTGCAATGTCCACATAGTGACAGAAAAGTGAGTCTGTCAATGCAACTTGTCCCCTCTGTGCGTCAGCATCGCCAGCATTTTAAATCCACGTGGCTGCTTGTTGTATTCCGGACGCTTCTCTGTGTGATAAGCCTCCCTCATGTTGTCCCAGCATTAACTCAACATCCTGTGTCCACACTCTCTTCCTAGCCTTATCACGCAGTGTGTGTGTAGACACAAGCACAAATACTTCCGGAGGTCAGTAGATAACACAGACAAACAAAAACTGCTCTGGATCTTGCACATACACACACTTAGACAGCCTTGTACTCTGAATGCATGGTCCAGGGTTCAGAGCTCTGCAGCAGAGGAGTTAAACTTTAATCTGAAATAGAAGAGTTACACTGTGGCTTACTGGACTACTAAAAACATACACAAATATGACTTTTTGACTTGTATAAATCCAGGAGACTGAAGAAAATGGGAGGAGGAGATCAATTGTAAAAAGTTGTATTGATTGCTTTCTCCCAAGAATGTACAAATCACTGCAAACATTTTATAAATACATAAAGTAGGCAGCAATTACCAACACAGAAAAGCACGTTACCACCAATGGTTTCAGAAATGCACAGATTGCTGTTTACATCTGAACTTGAGCTTCTGATCCAGTTTGATAAAACATTATTTTGCCTGTTGCCTGAGAGGCACAAAGAAAACCACAAAAAATATATATTTAAAAAAAAATAATAACAATATGTGTTTATTTGTAAAAAAAAAAAAAAAAGTTTCATGCCTATTTTAAATTTAGCTTGATTCACCGTTTTCGACCTGAACCTGTGGTCATGAGAGCAACATGTTACACAAAACGTAGACAATAAAAACGTTCTCGACCCTGCCAAAAAGCCCCGATTATTTCTGAAAATCCAAAAATCAACAGCTTTGTGAACTCATTTCAGTTTAATTAAAGTCATGTATTCACATTTTTTCTCTGTTCACAACCACAAGCCAAAAAAATCTTTGTTGTCGTTCACCTTGCTCATATCCTAATGAATTTGCATAATTAAAGTCAGGAATCTGTAAAAACTGACCTCGTCAGTTTTAATAAATGCCTATTTTACTCATGTTTTCTCAGTTTAAATTGCATTTTCTGTTGCATAAACCTCTTGCCTTTAGTTATACAAGTAGATAAAGACAGGAATTCCTTTGCTTTTATTAGAAAATCCCAATGCGACCATAAAGCCAAGAAACTGTCTGGTGCAACTGCATAGGCGATTTCTACATGACTTGACTCTACGACAAAACACACTACAGTTTAGTGAAATCAGAAAACAAGTTCCAGTTTGAGTCAAACAAACATTTTTGGCACTTGACACATTCATTGCCTCTGATTTGACAAAATTTGTTGGAAATCAAGGTTTTGCCAGTCAGTTTTAGTTTTCTGGACGTTTCAGTATCCTAAATTCAAAAATCTTCATTGCATATTTAAGATTACTATTATTTACAGACCTTAACAACTTGCAAAAAAATACCTTAAGGTAAATAGCATAGTAACTGGCATGATGCCTTATAATTAATTTTATTTAATATTTAATAAATGATTTTTTTCAGACAAAAAAGTTAATTAAAAAACAAAAGTTCAAATTAAGGTCATAGGTAATTTTCATTTAAGACCTATCATGGAGAATGTGGATACATTTTGGACATTTTAATAAACTAAGATGACTAAATAAATTAGATCTTTAAAAGACCCAGCAGAAATGCTGAAGCACCACCTTTTTCTTGTTTTTGTACTACTTTTATGTTCTGTCATATGACTGCCAACTTTTAACGTTAGCGTTAGAGCTAGCATAGCATGTCAGAAGATGTTGCTAGAGTATGTCTGTAAACCTAAATTAAAAATAAAATTTTGCTTTGGCAAATTCATTTTAATAGTTTTATCAGTCTTTATGTTGTCTTTTCATAAGGGAGTGCTCCAGCTTTTCTGTTTAAATTTTAAAACAAGATTTTACAAAATGCTATTTCTGCTAGCAATGTGACACTAACTGCAGTAGACATCCAACCAGAACAGAAAGACACATTATTTCATGCTAGCCTTTAAAAATACTTTTAGGCTAGTTGTAATATGTCATCCAAATAAATGAGTTATTCATGTTTTAGCTTTTAGCTCTGCTACTGCGATAAGCTAGTTAGCAATGAGGGCTAATCCCTATCAAGACATTCATTTCTGTTTTTGTTCATTTAGAGAGGCCAAAGGTAAAGCCAAAATCTTCCCAATCAAACTAATTTGCAATATATATCGCAGTTGACATTAAAAGTATACTTTTCTTTTTTATATATTTCATCTTCTGAAACCTGTTGTCTCCAACGTGATTTTGTGTGTTAGTTGAAATAAACAGGACAGTTTGAGAACTGGAATGTGTTTTGAGCCTAGTTTTAAGGCTAGGCTTAAAACTTTTCTTTTTGATAAAGCTTATAGTTAGAGTGGCTTAGGTTATCCTGAGTTATCTCTGTAGTTATGCTGCGGCTTAGGCTGCTGGAGGACATAATGACCACTTTCACCCTATTCGCTACATTCTCACACTACTCTCCAATTTTGCATTATTTGCTGTTATTTCAGCTTTTAACTTTGTTCTCTCTTTTCTCTTCCTAGAAGCTACACCTGGCCTGACTCTGTGTCTACCTGTGACACCTTTCTGGAGAGGGGAATCGTCCGAGCTTCTGCTGGCAACAACTTAATGCTCACCTTCTACAGATGATCCACATGGCCCTGTCTTTTAGTGTTTAACCCTTTCTCTCTCCTAGACATGGCTACTGACTGAGCTTCTACTGTAACTAACTCTATGTGCTCTCTTTCAGACTCTAACCTTGAAAACTGTCTCAGAGTTTATCTGTTCTTTCTTTCTAGATGAAACGACTAAAGGAGCTACATCCATTAACATTTACTTTTCCTTCCCATAGAAAGTACTCCTGGATCAGTGCTTCTTTGTTCTCTTTGTGTCTCTGCTCTGTTCTCTCTAACCTCCAGTCGGTCGTGGCAGATGGCCGCTCACACTGAGCCTGGTTCTGGTTCTGCTGGAGGTTTCTTTTTGTTAAAAGGGAGTTTTTCCTCTCCACTGTCGCTACATGCATGCTCAGTATGAGGGATTGCTGCAAAGTCAACACCAGTGACTGTCCACTGTCTACATGCTCATCCAGGAGGAGTGAATGCTGCAAGTCACTGACTGGATGCAATCCAATTTGAATAAATAACTAACTCTGACTGCAGTGTTCAAAGGTTAGGATTAATAGGAATGTATGTACCTGACTGTTGTGAAGTGCCTTGAGACAACATGTGTTGTGAATTGGCACTATATAAAAAAACTGAATTGAAACTGAATTGAATTGAATATGAGAGCAGTTTTGGCTCTGAAATATTTAGGCTGCCTCTATGAGAGCCGAGGAGTTGGGAGAGGCGAGATGGACATTGTCAGCAGTTGTTTATTGTGCCCGGATTATCCTTCCTTGAGGATCAAGCCTCTAATCTGGGTCACTTCATAACAAATGTGATCCTCCAATTATTAATATTTGCCAAGTGATAACTACTGTTGATTCAACAAATACAGGCCAAAATTTACTGAAGCGTTATCAGAACAGTCTTTCAGTGCTTTGAGCTTATATTTGGAAATGTATACGGGTCACAGTTGACATGTACTTCAGTTATATGTGGCATAGTTAAATAAACTCTGCATTTTCAGTCCTTGTTTGACTTTTTTCATGCACCAAATAATGGCACCATGGTGTTCGGAACTGCTTGTCAGTACAATCAAATAAACCTGGGATTTATTAGGGATCTGAATCTAGTATAGTATGGGACAGTAAAACTAATTTTACTTCAGCTCTTTCTTCTCTGCTTAGTTTGTTATGAACTTTCCAGGGGGAATGCTTTGAGGATAGGAACATCCTGCTCAGTTGTTATAAAGACCTGGATCTCTTTGCTTTCATACAAAATCATAGTGCAGACACAAATCTGATTAACTCTCTGCTGTTACATGAGATTTATTGTAAAAATTGACATGTTATACATATGACATATTTTTTGGAATATATTTATAACAGATGATGTTGCACTCTGTAGAATGAAATCGAATTGACTGCAAAGTTTCCCCTCAGTCTGGAAAAGTATGGAATTTGATTTCAGTAATTTCCAGATCTAGACAACCAACTATTGAATAAGATAATAAAACTTAGCTTTACTGCTACTGTATAAATGTTGTGTCCTTTCTTCCTTCTTTGTGTTTTTCCATTTTTCCCAGGGTCCTTCCTATCTTTTATCCCTCCTCTTTTCTCCCTTAATGCCCTGACTTCTTTCCTTCCCTGTGTTTGACCATCCTTCTTATTGTTCTGTCCTTCCTTTCTTCCTTCATTCCTTCCCCTTCCTTGTTTCCCCTCCCTTCCTTTCTTGTGTCAGTCTTTCTATTTGTTCTTCCTGCCTCTTTTTGCCCTGATCTTCTTGTGTCCTTCCATCTGTCTTTTGTTTCTTCCTTTCTTTTCCTCCTTCCCTTCCTTGCACCCATCCGTTCTCTTTCAATTCCTTTCTTTTTTGTGTTACTCGTACTCGTACTCGTCGTCTTCCGCTTCATCCGGGACCGGGTCGCGGGGGCAGCAGACTCAGCAGAGACGCCCAGACGTCCCTCTCTCCAGACACCTCCTCCAGTTCCTCCAGGGGGAGCCCAAGGTGTTCCCAGGCCAGCCGAGAGACATAGTCCCTCCAGCGTGTCCTGGGCCGTCCCCTGGGCCTCCTCCCGGTGGGACGTGCCTGGAACACCTCCCGAGGAAGGCGTCCAGGAGGCATCCGGTATAGATGCCCGAGCCACCTCAACTGGCTCCTCTCGATGTGGAGGAGCAACGGCTCTCCTCCGAGCTCCTCCCGGATGGCCGAGCTCCTCACCCTATCTCTAAGGGAGAGCCCGGCCACCCTACAAAGGAAGCTCATTTCAGCCGCTTGTATCCGGGATCTCGTTCTTTCGGTCATGACCCAAAGTTCATGGCCATAGGTGAGGGTAGGAACGTAGACCGACCGGTAAATTGAGAGCTTCGCTTTTCGTCTCAGCTCTCTCTTCACCACAACGGACCGGCACAGCGCCCCCATTACTGTGGCAGCCGCACCGATCCGTCTGTTGATCTCCCGCTCCATACTTCCCTCACTCGTGAACAAGACCCCAAGATACTTAAACTCATCCACTTGAGGCAGGAACTCCCCTCCAACCTGAAGAGGACAAGCCACCCTTTTCCGGTCGAGTACCATGGCCTCGGACTTGGAGGAGCTGATCTTCATCCCAGCCGTTCACACTCGGCTGCGAACCGCCCCAGTGCATGCTGTAGGTCTTGGCTAGATGGGGCCAACAGGACCACGTTATCTGCAAAAAGAAGAGACAAAATCCTCTGGTCCCCAAACCAGACCCCCTCCGGCCCTTGGCTGCGCCTAGAAATCCTGTCCATAAAAGTTATGAACATGACCGGTGACAAAGGGCAGCCCTGCCGGAGTCCAACATGCACCGGGAACAGGTCCGACTTATTGCTGGTGGTCCCCCCTTCTTATGAAGGGGGACCACCACCCCATTGTGCCAATCCAAAGGCACCGTCCCCGTCCGCCACGCAATGTTGAAGAGGCGTGTCAACCTTGACAGCCCACAACATCCAAAGACTTGAGGTACTCAGGGCGGATCTCATCCAACCCCGAAGCCTTGCCACCGCGGAGCTTTTTAACCACCTCGGTGACTTCAGCCTGGGTGATAAAAGAGTCCAACCCCGAGTCCCCAGCCTCTGTTTCCACCAGGGAATGCGTGATGGCAGGACTGAGGAGATCCTCGAAGTACTCCTTCCCCTGGCCGATAATGTCCCCAGTTGAGGTCAGCAGCTTCCCACCCCCACTGTAAACAGTGTTGGCGAAGCACTGCTTCCCCCTCCTGAGGCGCCGGACGGTTTGCCAGAATCGCTTCGGGGCCAACCGGTAGTCCTTCTCCATGGCCTCACCGAACTCCTCCCAGGTCTGAGTTTTTGCCTCTGCCACCGCCCGGGCCGCGGCACGCTTGGCCCCACGGTACCGTCAGCCGCCTCAGCAGTCCCACAAGCCAACCACAGCCAATAGGACTCCTTCTTCAGCTTGACAGCGTCCCTTACTGCCGGTGTCCACCACCGGGTTCTGGGATTGCCGCCACGACAGGCACCGCAGACCTTACGGCCACAGCTACGGGCAGCAGCATCGACAATAGATGTGGAGAACATGGTCCACTCGGACTCTATGTCTCCAACATCCCCCGGGATCTGGTCGAAGGTCTCCCGGAGGTGAGAGTTGAATGCATCCCTGGCCAAGGACTCCGCCAGACGTTCCCAGCAGACCCTCACTATGCGCTTGGGCCTGCCAAGTCTGTCCGGCTTTCTCCTCCTCCAGCGGACCCAACTCACCACCAGGTGATGATCAGTGGACAGCTCAGCCCCTCTCTTCACTCTTTTTTGTGTTATTTCTTCTTAATTCCTAACTTCCTTGTGTCCTTCCTACTTTCTTTTTATTGTGTCCTACCTCCCATCTTTCCTTGTTTAATTCCTTCGTTCCTTACTTGTGTCCTTTTTTGTTTCCTTCTTTATGTCCATGCTTCCTTGTGTCCAACATCACCTCTATCCTTCCTCTCAATCTCTTTTTTAAAGTCTTTGTTTAGAATGGAGGGTTGGATGGATAGAAAGGTACTTTAATAATCCAAAGAAGGAACATTATTATGTCGCTCTGGCATTTAAATTTGAAATTCAACATAATATGAGTTTTAAAAATGTGAAATCTTCTTTGCAATGGCTAAGAAAGAAAAGTATGTGCATGGCAGTTAGCTATGCAATGTTAGATTTTTTAAAAATGAGACAGTGGACATAAGGAGGAGAAAAGAATAATTGTCTGGGCTTAAAAATGATCTGCAGTAGATGGACAAAATGTCTTTGAGTAAGTTATCATTATCATGACAGGTTTTCATTTAATTTTTCTTTCTGAACCTAAAGTATTGTTTTCTGTGCTGTCTTTGGAATATTTCATAGATTGAGGTAAAAATTTAAAAATTATTATGTCCTTGTGACACATTTTTAATGACCCTAAAGACTAAAGTTAAAGTTGGTTCTAAATTGTCATGTCAGAGGTCGTGCAGCTGGGTCAAAATAAAAGAGGTGTAACTAATCCAAAATAAAAACATACATCTAATATGATCAGTTGTATGTTTTTTTGTAATTTAAAACCACATTTAACAAACTTTATGATTAAAGTATTACACCCATGACAGAATGTTGATCATCTGTGGCAGAGGGGTGGTTCACCCTGAGAGCTGCAGCGACTCGGGGGTGGGCTGGGTGAAGGTGGGGGTGAAGATTTATTATACATGGGAGATAAGACACACAAACATGCGTGCATACTTGTACAGACCACACACTGTGTGCACAAGAGATAATGCACACACTGACATGTCATCGTGTTCACAAACACACACTCACTGACTTGCTCAGTCACATCTAGGGGTAACACTCACAGACTTCAAAAAGCATGGCTGGCTGGAATCACTGCTGCCCTCTCCTCCCTCCTCTTGACCTTTAACCTTATCTCTTCATTCTTCTGTCTCGGTGTCTCTGTCTTTCATCTTTCTCTTCTTTCCGTCTATGGTCGTTTGGTTTCATTTTGCCTTTTTTTAACACCACTTATTAATGCTTTAAAAGGAAAGTTGTTTGTTATAGTCAAAAATTACATTGAGTAAAATAAAAAAGTAACAAATTACCAAAATCATTCAACACAGTATTCAAACCTAAATCCAGCACTCGATAAAGTCCCACATACAAAATAAAGTTGCAAACTAAAGATTGGGACTAATGATTGCTGAGTCTTAATCATGCTAAACGAATGTTTTAAAAGGGAAAAGTTTTCAACTAGTACTTCTACTAACAGAAGTGTACATAAGGCTTATTTACCCATCATTATTATGTACAGACCTATAAAAAAAAACACATGTAGTAACCACAAAAGAGCAAAACATTAAGCAGCAAATCAGCAAAGCAGATGAATTTAGCCAAAAAGGCACCCATAGTATAGAATAACTCAGATTAAATAATAATATATACAAAATAGATGCCAGCAGATCTGATTTTAAGCAGACGAACCTCCTGATTAATTGGAGGGAAAGTCAGGTAAAGGACCAATCAGAGAGCAGGGCTGAAGCTTCAAACTTTAGAGGAGTCCTCACAGAAGACCTGATCAATCACACAGCTGAGCAAGCCAATTTAATTCTGGATCATCTTTTGATGGATCGACAACACAAAGTTGTCTTCAGCCCCATTGAGTCAGTACTTAGGAGGACCACTGGGTTCTTTCTACTGCAATATTTTGGGGTATGTCTCTGCCAGGTTTGCATATCTAGACACTGAGCGTTTCTGTTCCAGATAGCTCAAGGGTGGATGGAGACTTTCAACCGTCAACTTTTCAGTCATCCTGCAAGAGATTCTTAATTGGAATTAGGTCTGGACTTTGACTGGGCCATGCTAACACCTTTATGCTTTGATCTAACCTATTGTAGTTTTGAATGTATGTTTAGGGTTGTCGTCTTGCTAGAATTTGAGCCTTCACACTATTCAAAGCTTTTCAGAAAAATGACAAGAATGGTCCTTGAAGTTGGAATTCTGCCTGGGAATGTTGGAGCTCACAGATCCACCTTAAGTTTGTTTCCAATATAAAGAATGCAGTAAAAGTTACAGCTTTAAACAATTTATTAACTTCTATGTTGGTCTGGATTTTATTAGATATGGCACATATAGTGATTTAAAATATCAATATGTGAACAATGAACATGTTCCTTTTGTGATTAAATGTATAAAATGGATAGAAATATATTGCCATGGCCTTAAATTGCTAGCAGTAGTTAGCACAGAAACAAATGGCAAATCCCACTGGTTTCCAACTTACTACTAAAATGCTTTCAACTCAGTTGTGATGTAATTTATAACTCCAGCATCCTAAACATCTCAAACACACTTTTAGCTCCATCCATCTTCCCTCCAACTCTGACCCATGTCTCAGTCCCTGCTAAAACAAGGCTTGCCCACATCATGATGCTGCCACCATAATTTGTCACCGTGGAGACTGTGTGTTGACGATGCAGAGACAGTTTTGTGCCACAGATAGTGTTTTGCATATAAACCAAAAAGGCTAAAAAAGGAAAGAGGAGGTGAACTGAATGAGGATGCTGTTTAAGAGGCATAAACTTGGAGGTTATCACCAGTTATCAATATAAACTCAGAGAAATACCCTGATGAGTTTCTAGTTTGAAGTTTGAGATGGATGATCATCAAGCCAGACAAACTGAGACAGGAAAAACAAATCCAGAGCAGCTTTATTTTAAATTATACTTTATTTCATATAAAAACAAAACAATAAACAAATAAATTAGATATTTCTAAAATAATTCTCTGCTTGAGGACAAGTTTACAAATTGAGTCGGTATCAGGAGATTACAGGAATGTACAAATGCAGCTGAATTTAGATGCTAATATAAGAAACATTTCTAAGAAACAACGTACCAGAATTAAACAACTGATAAACACAAATAGCTGAATCCTAAAACACGTGGAGGGTGGGGATGGTTTGGGAATAAAACCTTCCATTTTTAATTTTGATCGGTTACAAATACTGCAAGATGAAATTGAAAACAAGAAAAATTTCAGCGATTTTACTGATCCCACAGTTTGATCTCTGCTTGTTTTTTCTGAGGTCAGATTCAGGAGGCAGGCTGAGTCATTCTGTAATTTCTATCCCATAGAAGAAAAATGTATACAGCTGCTCCTGGATGTCAGAACTGGCAATCTGAATTAAGATTTTTAATTTAAAAAAACAGGATGCTTTGGGGATCAGGATTGGGACATTTGAGGAGACATTATCATAATAAGAGCCTCTTCATTTGCACACAAGCTCAAACTAACCCAACACGCCCCGCCCCCCAAACCAAAGAACTGCCTCTAGTCTGTAGTCACACCCATTAAGCCCGCAAAGCCCTCATTGTCCGGCCCGCCTGTGGACCTGAGGATCCCTATCCACCAGATTGAGCTGGGTGAAGGGTTACAGTCAGACAATGGAGGGTCCCTCCCCCTTCGCCTCTATTTGAAATCAATCACACAGCCTTACACATTCAGATCCCCCCCAATTCATCCAACAGCAATGACAGTGGACTAGGGCCAGTTCCTCACAGTCTTTAAACGTAACTGTTTGTTCTCCTTTTCTTGGGATGAGTCCCAACCTGAACCTCAAGAGATCCAAGGGCAAAGAACACAGACGCTTTACATCTTTGTTCAAATGGAAATATAAGTAGAAATTATGTTTGTGGCTTTGGTAATTATCCAAAACTCATTAAATTTCTTTTAAGGGAAAATTTACAATTTCTGAGATGAGCTTCTGCTAAAAGCTTAGAATGTCTTAAAACAACAACAAACCATCCTCCCTTTCACAATGGACTTTAGTTAACACAGAAGCTAATGAGCAATAACACGGGGAATGGAGAGTGGAAGTAGTGCACCACCATTAATCGTCCTGTGTGAAACACATACAAATGTGGAACCTTCGAATACAAATTTAACTTGTTTCCTACCAGACGTCCACCATCTTAAAGCATCTCAAATCTCGAAAACATCATAGAGGTTTATGCCGAAACTATCTTATTAATCTTTAACAGTTTCGCTTTTCACATGGACATGGGCATTGCACTTTTATTAGAAAGTTACTCTGACCGGAAACACTTTAGATGTTCCGTTCTCTATACTTCTCAATATGAACACACCTAAATATGAATGTAGCATAAAAGGCTTCAACACATTTTCCTCCAGGCACAAATGTGCAGGATGACTATGGCCGGTGAGTAAGCTTTACTCTGTCAGTAGGCTCCACGTGCCTCTGCTACCTGCATGCTGCATCTGCCGTGTTGCCTTTCCCTTGCTTCCTTTGCATGGTATGAAGACAGCAACAAAGTAGACATAGTGGAAACATCTTTGCCCATGAAAAAAAGTTATTCTGCTCGTGATGATTTTCTTTTTAACTGCAAACCTGGAGACAGTGAGTGAGTGCTGCCAATGCTTCTACAAACAGTGGGTATGGGATGCCAGTGCTGCGGAAATTTGTAGGCATTGTGTTGGCTTATGGGCCTGGAGCGAAATGCTTCATGATGGAGAGTATCTCATGATGTTTTCTCTAAAGTAATAGTGGAAGATGACAATCTCCAGATGTGTTTTTCTGTCTGCTCTTACAATTGTTTTATTTTACCATGCCACGTTTGTTACAATGAAATTATATGGGATCGATGGCTCTTATGCTGAGAATTACTGAGCTTGAATGCTGTACGTGTTTTTTGCTATGGTATAAGTGGAGGGGGAATACTTTTTTTCTTCTGATTTTTCAGAAGGGAAAGTTGTTGCCACATACAAATTTTTAAGATGCAAACTAAATGAATTTCATGTGTATTTATAGCTTCCACTGTACATGTTTCACACAGAAAGATCAATTTTGACACACCACCTCATTTAAATCATCAGCCGTTTCTCCACATATACATATTAAAAAACATGCTAATGTGACATTAGTTTAAAGGTTCCTAAACAGCATTTTTGAGATTAGAGTTGTTTTGACTAATTGCAAGTCCACTTTTGTTACTACCTTTCTCATATCATCCATTAGCTTCAGCCTCCAGGACCTACTAATCTGGATTAATGCCAAATAAAGACTCCAGGTGTGTTATTCACTACAACTTTATGACCTTTGAACAGAATCTCAAATCCTGAGGAGATTAAAAAAAGACCAAAAAAACTTGACTCGTTTTCTTTGAGCTAGAGGTAAAATAAAATAAAATAAAAATGAAGGGTTTCATTCCAAGACTTTTCAAGTGAAATTCTCGAAACATCTCCAGCTTGAACTTTTGTTAGAAACTGTTTTTTCTCAGCCTCTAAATGACTTCCAATAAGTTTGCTGGTTTGGCACTTTGAGATTAACATTTTTTCTCATTTTACCTTCAATAACTTCATTTTATTTGTCATTCACAATAATTTATGAAAGGCAGTTGTTTTTCTGTCATTGATATGTACATAAAATATTTTATTATTCTAATATATTCACAGGAAATCATCAGTTCAGGCACTTTTGCTGCCACTACAGCAACTTCTTAGCGTGAGAGATCCTGAGATTTAAGACTTCTTCTTTTTTAAATAAGCAATACAAACGTAAAATATTACTATATAGAGAGATTTAAATCAACAATCAATTTCTTTACTTTTTATCATACCAAAATATTTTTTTTTCTTTAAAATGTTCTCACAACCGAGGTTTGAAGCCCTGGTGTTTGGGTTGGTGAAAGAAGATCTTTGTCTGACCTCTTTCCAAAAGCGAGATAATCAAAGAAAAAGCACTTGAATGAGATTTGAGTTCCAGGGCCTCTTCTGTTGAGTGTAGTGCCATGGTTTTTTTCAACTTTAGCAGCTGTTTACAAGCTGGTAGTCCAAAGTTTTGCTTGTTTTTCAGAAGGCTGAAATGTTTCCCCTCTGGCCTCCAGGCTGTGAAGAAGCCTGGCCTCAGTGCTCCATGTGTGTGTAAATAAATGCCTACTTCTATTAAAGGGCTTTAATAAAAAAGTCCAACGAGAATGAAACCCTTAGCTTGTCGACTGTCAGTTTAGTACCAGATAGTAACCCGAGGAAGCTCCCGCTCGGGCGTTGCGTTCTGGAGTCTATCTGAGAGCCGTTTTGGCGTCTATCCGAAGGCGGACATCCTGGTAGGCAAGGAGGCAGGGGTCGGTGGACAAGGCGTCATGCGTAAAAACAGAGTCGTTGTCAGAGGAGCAGGAGCTGGAAGTGTCCTCACAAGATGGGGAGTACTGCTCGAATGGCGTCGACAGGTCCAAGTACTGAGAGGAAGAAATTAGAGGACTGATGAGACAGTTTGAAATCAGAAATGAAAAATATGAGTAAGAACTGGCAGCACACTGCAGTGAATAATGAATTTGCTCTGTTCTTGTAGATGCCATTAGGCATGCTGATAGACAGGTTGTTCTTTGAATGGCTTCCTCCCAACACAGATGTGTAAAGTAAGTACCATGACTGTTTAAAACCAATAACATATTACAGAAAAATATTATTTCAACTGTTTTGGATTGGCTCAGTTCAAGATTCTTATGATAGTCCTTGAAGATTTTCATAGTTGCCTAAAATATTGAGTTCAAGAGCCAAAAAAATTTAAAATCATTCAAGATTAGTAACATTTCTGAGTTGAAAAGTCACATTTCTACTCATTCATCTACGTATGTGAAGGTCATAATGTTTGGATGTTAGTGCACGTCCATGAGTGTGAGTGAAGCCCACCTCGTCAGAGATGGACAGCAAAGCTTTGTCCAGCTCCTCCACCAGCTGCTTGAATGTTGGTCGCTGGGTGGGAATGGCGTGCCAGCATTCACGCATCAGCATGTAGCTGCAGGAAAAGAAACAACATTTCATCAGGATATTTATAGCTATTAAATGCTGGGGTGCCAGTAACTGTCTCCACAGTAAATGGCACCCCTGGTAGGAAACTGTTATTCACAGTGTCCTAGAATTAAGTATTTTATTGCAACAACTGAATCTCAAACTGAAAATATGTAAAAAGAAAAAAACAACTTTTAATTAGGAAGGCCTTGCAGAAGTCACCAGATATTTATTTTAAAAGTTCTGATGTTTCAAAGAGGTCATTATGGTAGGCCCCCAGCATCATAGATCCTCCTATGTACTTAACAGTAGGTGTGAGATGTCCTTCCTTAAATTCATCCTGTGTTTTACACCAGGCTGACCCGGAGTGTTTGCAGCAGTATAGCACAGTCTCAGTTCAATCCGACCACAGCATACAAACTTGTTAAAATCCAAGTAGTGTTTAACAAACTGCACATGTTTATATTTGTGATGGTGGGACATGTGTGGTGGTTCGATTTTTCTGAAGCTCAGAGTCCTGCTTGTCATTTTGACTTTGAATTGAACAAAAATGTTTTCCTTCGATCATTTCTCACCTTTGTACCAGGCTGAAAGATGTCATGCAGCTTTGTTTTTGTATTATCTAAGCGCACTCGTTATCTTTTATTTCAGGAAAGAAAAAGAGCAAAGGTGTGTGATAATCTTCTGATACTGTGGAGTTACTGAGGACAAAGAACAGATCTCCAGGAGAAGAGGGGGATGGTTCCTACTTACAGTTCATGTGTACAGTTGGAGGGCTTGTCCATGCGGTGTCCCTCCTTCAGCAGCTTGAAGAGCTCCTCAACAGGGATGCCTGGGTACGGTGAACCCCCCAATGTGAAAATCTCCCACATCAGGACGCCAAACGACCACCTGAGAGCAGCCCAAAGGAGAAGAGACATAGATCAGATATGAAACTTCAGAATCAGTTTTCTTGGTATAAGCGTTAAGTGTTTAGAAGTGAAACAAAAACCAAAGGTTGTAAAATAGAAGACGGACTTACACGTCACTTTGGTGAGTGTAAACTCTGTCGAACAGAGCTTCTGGTGCCATCCATTTCACCGGCAGCCGTCCCTGCAGAGACAATTAAACTTGTTAGATCATCCTACACAGTATTGAAAAACCTGCAATCCAATTTAAGTATTTTCCAAGTCATTCTCCTTTTGCCCTGACTTCTTTCTGTATTTTTTCCTTCCTTCCTTGTCTCCTTTAACCCTTGTGTCCTTCCTTCCTTCAGTGTTCTACCTCCCTTCCCATATTCCATCCCTCTTCCCTTTCTTGAGTATTTCCCTTCTTACTTCCTTTGTATTGCCTTCTTGTGTCCTTGGTAATTTTCTTTGCTCACCTGTATCCTTCCTTCATTCCTTTCTTTCTTTCATCCATCCTTTCTTTCTTCCTCCCTCCCCCTAGTTCTTCTTTTTATAGGTTCCGTATTTAAAGTCTACCCACTGTAGGAATATCTTGCACAGAGTCATGGTGAACTTTAGTGTTTCATTTTCTAAAAAGAACACAAAGGACTAAAAACTCATTTTCTAATTAAGTCTCATTAAGACCGAAGCCAATCTGAGAAAAAACATCAGACGTACTCTATTTTGAGGGGTATTAAAGCTGCTGATGCAGACACAGCTGTAAGTGAAACCCTGCCATTTTTTCCACAAATCATCAATTTATTTCTGATAAAACTACCATGAAACCACATCAAAATAAGCAGAAAACAACTTTCAACACCATACACCCAGCCTAATTAATTTCAGCAAGACTACCCTACACAGTAATTTACAAAATATGTAATTCTGCCAAAATTGCTTGACACGAATGTGTTTCAGCAGCAGTGGAAATTTTTATAAAAAACAGATTTTTGTCTACCAGTGAATTCCTGAAAAGTGCAGCTGCAGAAACCGTGACTCACATTGGTGGTTTTCTTGTAATAGTCGATCTGGTGGACGCCTCTGGCCAGGCCGAAGTCGGCGATCTTCATCACGTTGTCCTCTGTCACTAGAACGTTCCTGGCTGCCAAGTCCCTGTGGATGCACTGCAGAAACGAAGACAGAAAACAAACATGATTTTCTGACTGTGCTGTGTTCAGTACTCACACTTCAGCTCTTTCAGTTGGTTATCCAGTCTGTTTCTTCTAAATAATTTGTTTCTCATAATTCTGTTCTGATTTAGTTGTGATCTGCAGAAAAAACTAAGCAAGAAGGTAGAAAAATGTATTTCTTTCTGTTTTTAGAGTCATGAAAAGCTCTACTGCTTTCAGACAAGTCTGGGTTGTTATTTCAAGGCAGGCAGTAGAAAATAATTGCTGATTTCGCCCTAAATAAAAAGACTGTAGTCTAAAATCAACTAACAGGGCCTCATTGTAGTGAATTCCACAAAAAGAAAAATGTCTTTATATAGAAATCCTGGAGTTTAAACCAACCCTTCAGAAAGATGTGAAAAAAGAAAGCAGTGTTTGCCCACATTGAACGTATGTCATTAAGCTTATTTTGGTTTTCTTTCGAAATAGTCGCGGGATTTGTGGGAACCTGCAGAATGAACCGCTATGGGGTTTTGTGGGTCTCCCCATAATCAAGGGTTAGTTTCAGGCGCTGGCATTTCTTAGGAGGCAGTACAGCCAGAAACCTGATGCCAGAAGACATCTCTGCTCCGCTTGCCTGTTTGCTAACAGATTTATGGCGACGCTAAAAAGGACAAAGCCCTGCAAGCAAAAGGGACAGGCAGATGGATGGGGAAGAGTAAATAGGACTGAAGCTGAGGCAGCTCGCTGCTCAGGAATGCCTGTCTGAGACACTGGCTGGCAGAGACAAAGAGACGTGTTGATAAGACGCACTCACAGGCAGAGTGCATGCTGGGAAAATGAGAGGAAATGAAAAATAGGGTGAGGGGGCAAAGAGTAGAAAGAGAAAGGGAGGAGAACAGCTGGTCTTGCCATAGGGATTCAGAAAGAGACCAGTCAGTCTGAAGAGCCAAAATGCAGTTTAATTAAGGAACATCAAACCCTCATCATTGAGCCATTAAAGCCTCTTTAAAACCTTTGCAGCACTTGATTTGTCCCAATGGCGGAAGATTTATTCATTTGTAACTGTGGTTAGCAACACAAATGAGCCGTCGATTTAAATGGGTTTAAAATCTGAAGGAAAATGGTCGTTAAAAAGAGATTGTAAAGCACTGTATGTCCCGGTGATTTAATTAGATGCAAACCGTCAGATGTACCAAAAAAGGGTTGAATTCTTTAAGTTTCACTATGATCTATATGTGTGGCAGCCATATTGAATTTAAACTCAGGGCTGCTCAGGAACCAGCGACTAAAATACAACTAGAACGCACAAGAGATGCACAGAGAAACTGACCGGTGACCAAAAAGCTTTTTTTAGTTTAACTTGCCCGATCCGCTGGGAGGAAGCTACCATACCTTAGTGCTAATAGGTTACACTCGCAGCAACCTTCTTCAGTGTGCAAGTTACTCAAGAAGCTTAGTTTAGATATTATTTTGTTTTAGTGAGTGTTTAAAATAAGTGAGAGGGTTTAAAATGAAGTCAGATGAAGCAAAAAAGTTGTATCAGCTGTTCAAAAGGAAAATATTTGCTGTGTCATGTCTGCTATGTATTCAGGCTGCTACAACAGAGTGGGACAGCAGATCTCAAGAAGGCTGAACTTATTACAGCAATGTTGTTCTGGATTATCCTTTTAAATATTCAACCTCTGCAAGTCATGGAACATCCTACATTTAAAAATGTTGACAGTGTTTCGGGTAATTTGCAGTATTAGCGTAAAGATTAAAGAAACATTCTACATCTACATCTAAATCCTTGTTTAACATCAACTTCTATCACACACAGGATGTGACATCTCTTATGCACCTAATACCAATAAATAATGACTGTTTACAGCACAAATACCAGAGAAAATTATTTAAATAATTTGATCATAGTGAAAAAATGAAATTGGCTAAAATCAGTTTGTAAAGCAGGTGACAAATATTGGAAAAACAGATAAAAACTGATTGGTGCTGATCTCTAAAACTCAGATCTATTCAAATGTTTCACTATCTTATTTCATTTAAGTTAAGAAATATGATGTTAGGGAATTACTTCATCACAAGCTTAGATTTCTAATTTACTAACATACAAAAGTTAACCCATTGGCTATACTATTAGATTTCCTCTTCACAACCTTACAAAAACTAAAAAGACGAAACAAAGCAAGAGATTGCCAATAACACAACTACAAATCAGGAGGCACGTAATCATCCTGCAGTGCTTCTTTAGATTGACAGTTCACCATTTTACATCCATGAAATACTCGTTGAGAGATTTACTGCCACTCAGATGTCATTCCCACTCTTTCAAGTGAACCCACCCTTTTAGAGGCCAGGTACTCCATCCCTCTGGCCACCTGGTAAGCACAGGAAAGCAGGTCTTTGAAGGTGAGCTGCTCCTCTGGCACTTTAGTCACATCAAAGGTGTAATCCATGCCTGGGGGTCGCCTGGCCCGCAGGTACTCCCTCAAACTGCCTTTGGAGGCGTACTCCACTAGCACGTATAAGGGGCCTGTATTGGGGAGGAATATAAAACAGGATGAAGGGCTGTTTGTGTTTTGACTTTAGCCTCAAGGTTGGATCACTCAAGTTGAGAGACAATAAATTAGGTTTTAGGAGACAGGAAGACTATTTGAAACTCACCATCCTGTGTGCAGACACCCAGTAGGTTGATGATGTTCTTGTGCTTATCCATTACTTTCATCAGCTCCATCTCTGAAATGAGGTCTGCAAGGTCTTTGTCTGTGGCATCATCTGGAGAAAAACAGATCATGTTATTTAGACACAGACAAAAACTTCTCAGTTACTTTCTTTAGCGAGTCTTTTTATACCTTTGAGCATCTTGACCGCAACAGTGGTGGCCTGATCCGGGCAGTCTTTGTTGATGCCACAGGCTTCAGCTCTGACCACCTGACCAAAGCAGCCCTCTCCCAGAGGTTTTCCTAGGGTCAAGCTAGAAAGAAAAAATAAGAATGTCCAAATGAGAATTGTACAAATCCATAATTTGGACCTTTGGTTTCTTAAACTACAGGTTGGAAAGAGCCAAAAATGAGCTGGAGGCCTATTTGTATTTTTAGGTTCCCACATGATTCAAAAGCTACAATTATTATCCCGACAACCAAATGAAACCCTAATACCCTCACAACCTTTTAGGTTTTTAGGACAGTGTTTCAAAACACCTCACGGTTACAGGAACTTCAAATGATTTTAAATCATAAAATATGTGCATCTGCAGATGACTTACTTCTCCCTCGGGAACTCCCAGTCTGGATCGTAGGGCAGCTCAAACTCCATAACACCAGCCAGCATGGGGGAACAGCCGGACGAGAGTCGAGCCACCCTCATCAGAGACGCGCTGGACTTTCCGGATGAGTTGGATTCCACTGAATACTTTAGGAGAAGAGATTTAAATTCAGCAACCTCCCTTTAAGAAGGTGTTACAACTTTGTTCCTTTAGATGTAGCCGAAATATATCTCATAACCTCTACAGTTTAGATCATCATAGAGATCAGTACAAACCTAATCATACATTATGTTCTTGATCTATTTAAATAATAAAACACCAGATTGGCTATGTTAGGGCTGTAAAAAGACAAGATTAGCTCTAAAGAGAAGTTAAAGATGGACACCAGTGCTCTAATTGCATTCAGAAGCTTGTTCCACTATTGTCTCGTATGATTACTAGATGTGTACCTGTCTGCGAAGAGGGAACTTGGAGAGCTTCTGAACTGGAAGGGCGTCGAAAGGCTCCCTTCTTGGGTGGACCTGCATCCGGCACAACACCACAATGATGATGGCCATTATCAGAGCCACGAATCCACAGGCATAGATGATGATGTCAGTGTACTTGGTCTCCATAGTTTCCATGGACTCAGCTGCTTCTTCTTCTGCAGAAACAATAAGACAGATGCACCTAATCAATAGAAAATAAAAGATCTAAACTGTTTTAAACTGGAGAAACACATTTGAATTTTAAAGAGGCCACAATGATGCTTAGGACCGTCCTATTCGTCTGTGTGGTTTAGCATTTAAAAGTTCTTAAAGAGTAAGAAGACAAACATCTACACTACAAGCCAACGCTTGGAAGCAGCTGCAAGTTTCTGTTAACAATGCCTTCCTTCAAAAAACAGTAGGAGATTTATGGATTTTTGAACGATAACACTTTGCTTCCACGTTTCTCAGTTGATTTAAGTATAAACTGCATTTTTCAGAGCAGTGCTGAATAAATGTCAACAAAAGAAAATAATGGTTCAGTTTAAGGGTTGTAAAGATTTGTGACAGTCACAAACAACTTCAGCCCAAACTGACCCCCCCCCCATGAAGACCCCTTAAATCCATTTTTACCTGAAAGCACAGTGAGCCAGGCTGACTGGTGGGCAAAGCCAATTGAATTACCAGCCAGGCAGGTGTATTCTCCTCCATCCTCTATGGTAACTTTGGACAGGTAGAGAACCTCCACCTCTGACATGTTCAAACTGCCAGTCTGCAAGACACGAAATGCAAAATGTATATTATATTAATATAATAATGTTAATTTTCTGTGTCTACAGGACTTTAATCATATTTGACTTTGCAATCTCTGTTCCCTACGCCCAGCAGTTGGTACCAACCTTGAGGACCTGAACGTAGGGAGTCCCATCAGGACCATAGCGGCTGCCGTTTCTTTCAATGTGCTTGAGCCACTGAATGTGAGGCTGAGCGTCACTGTAGACCTTGCAGTGGAACTGAACATCGCTGCCTACCACCGCTGTGGTGTTGGCAGGTAAACCAGCTTGCAAGATAGGCCTATGTGGGGATCGCTCTGCAAGAGGACAAAGCAAGAGAAAGGACTGAGTAAAGGAATAAAATGTCAAACCAAAAAACTGCAAAGCTCCAGGGACTGGAGGCATAGAACAGTTTTACAGAGCATGGTTAAGCTTGACAGAGTCCCAAACACAGAACCTTAGTGAAAGCAATGTATAAACACAAGACACTGAACATAGACTACAAAACATGCAAAGTTTTAGCCATTTAACACCAGGCACACTTTGCCTAGTCAGCAACTGGTTAAATTCTTCTTTGAATGTGTTTCTGTGTTGGCAGCAGAATAAGAAATGTCAGTTTGGGATCAAAACTGGTTCCATTAGCATGCCTCTCTGGCATCGGTCTCTTTGATCTGCGGTCACTTTCTGATCTCATTAGTTGTCCCATTAGTCTCCTCCTCTTGTACCCATCAGCAGGGATAGAAACTGACCTTGTGCTCAACATCCAGAAAAACAAATGAACAAATAAACCGCATCCCTCCTTAGTTTCTTGTCACAAATCAGGTAGAAAACTAGAAGGGACACCTGACCGTCCTTGTTCTGTCGGTCATTGCCAATGCCAGGCACCACAGCTACCTTCTGCTCAACCCTCAAATTAAATTTTGCAGCAGTGCTAACCAATGCTTTGGCCACTATGAGACAGATAACTATGCATTTTGTCCCTTGTCTGTGTTTGTTAATAAATCTGAAAAAGAAACACCCATGTCTTACCCAGAACGTCGAGAACATAGCTGTGAGTAATAGATCCATACTTGTTCTCCACCACACAGGTGTAGTTCCCCCTGTCTGAGGGCACAACGCTTTCCATCACCAAGCTCCAGTGCTGGTGTCTTAGCTAGCCAAAAAAAAAAATCAAATATCATAAAGAGGGAAAAGAAGAGGAAAAGCTAAATATATCTCCTAAACTATAAAAACTTTGGAGTTTAGAAGATCAAACAGAAACACTCACCTTAATTCCACCGATGCGGTGCTCTCCTCTGAACTCACGTCCATTTTTTAGCCAGCGGATTGTTGGTACCGGACTGCCCATTGCAGGGCACCGAAACTTCACAGTGTTTCCTGCTGGAACAGCGTAGAGCTTCTTCTCCATACGCTGGGTGTGGGTCCAGTAGGGACCTGTAGAGACAAAGACCAATAAGTAAAGCCTTAGTTGAAACATGAAAAACAGATCTTAGAGCAGAGATGTATAGGAGTTATTTTTCCCAAGTCCAACTTAAGTCTAAAGTCTTTGAGGGGCAAGCTAGGTCAAACCTCAAGTCATAAAGTAGCAGGTCCAAGTCAAACCTCAAGTCTTTAAGAGGTAAGCCAAGTCAAAGTCAACTCTTTAAAGAGCAAGTCTAAGCCAAGTCTAAACTCTGTGAGGAGCATGTCCAAGTCAAGCCTCAAGTCTTTGAGGGGTAAGCCATATCAAACTGAAGTCTTTAAATAGCAAGTCCAAGTCAAGTTGCAAGTCTTTGAGAGGCAAGTCCAAGTCAAGCCTCAAGTATTTGTTTTTGCAGCTTAAGTGAGTCCAAGTCTGAAACCCGAGTCACATCTCTGTTTTAGATTTCTCAAATATTGTGAAAAAACTAAACACCTCTGGAGAAATAAACTTGGTCAGTTTCAACAGATGAGTCCTCCAAGCCGTTGTCCTCATCATCGTCCCCTGAGCCTAACATGTCTTGAAACAAGACAAAAAAGACAATATGAGAATCTAAAAACGCCAACTAGACAAAAAAAATAAATAAATTCTGCCTTAATTTACCAAGTGTTGGTTCTTCTCACCTGCCACAGTGATCGTGAAGTTCCTCACAGGATTTTTGGTTCCTCTGAGAACACAAACATATATTCCTGAATCCTCATATGTCACGTCTGTGATCTCTATGATGGCACCACGCATCTGGATTCGAGGCGTGGGGAGAAGCCGCACTCTTTCCTTGTACCAGTTCACCGCCATGCCTGGCCGGGTGTTCATGTCGCAGCGTAACTTTAGAATGTTTCCTGGCTCCAGCAGAAGAAGCTCTGTGGTGTCTTCACTGAGATCTTGAGGAACCTCTGTGGAATTTAAGAGATACGTTAGAACTGTCTGTCTTCCAGTCCAGCACTCTGTATTTGTTCTGATATTTTTATTGCAATGCCACACAGCATCAGCCGATCTCTTGGCTCAATCTTTAAGTCATTCCCTGAACTATGACCTTCAACTCCTCAAAATCTCCCATCCCCATATATGCATAATTACAATGGAACTACCATGGAAACCACGGCCTTAGTGACATGACCTTCCTCCACACAACCCCTCCTACCTTACCCCCTCTTCCTTAGCGGATTACTACGCGACTGAGAGCGATATGGCTAACACAGCAAACTCCCCCCCTTCCTTTATCACTCCAGAAAGGAGGTCAAGAAAAGAAACAAGCAAGAGGACAGGCTGAAGCCAATGAACATGTTGCAACGTGACAGTGATTGGAGAGGGGTTGTGAAGGGTCAGTGACGGTCTAAGTGAGCAAACAGCAGAGAGATAACTTTCTGTCACCCCTCACACCCTACACAGACCAGCTAACCTAACATGCAGTTACTGAGGGAGGAAGTTGGAACACATGGAGAAAACCCACACAGGCATGGGGAAAACATGCAAGCTCTATGCAGAAAGACCCCAGGATTCAAACCAAGTACCTTCTTGCTGCAAGGCAACACTGCTAACAAGTGCGTCATCAATGCCTGGACTAAATCGCTTAATCACCAAAAATAAAAATTTGCTAAGGTTACCTGGTCGAACTTCAGCAGCAGTCATTTCTACAGTTCTGGAATTGATGGTACCTATGCAAGGGGAGTGTAGTGGTTTAAACAATGAAACATTATGGAAACAACACTAGATGAACATGGATGTGGACTTAGTGATAAGAGTTCCTCACCAGGCAGGACTTCCAGCCATGCTGATTGCATGGCCTGAAATGTCTGTCCCCCATGGACACTCTCAGCCATGCAGATGTACTCGCCTGCATCCTCCATGGTGATGTTGGACAGATGGAGGGTGTTGACCTTGGAGCCATTACTTTTCAGGGACTGTATGAAGAAGATGGTACTTTATACTTGCTCAACATTAGAAATAAAATTGCAGAGCTTTTGCTGGCTTCTGTGGATGAGTTCTTACTGTCAGGGCCTTGATGCGAGATGGTCCTCCTTGGGTTTGTCCTGTGCTGCTTGGATCTGACTTCAACCACTGCACCTTGGTAGATACCGGCCAGTGGACTTTGCACAACAGTTTCACTTGACTACCAATAAACCCTGTGGTGTTTTCTGGATACCCTGGTACAATCAGAGGCTTGGACCCACGAAAGTCTGGAGAACACAGAGACATGGAGATGGAAAGCAGGAGTACATTTAGCATTTGAGGAAACCTTTGGCTCTAATTAGTTTTTTGGGTTGATTTCTGAAGAAAGGCCCCCATAATACAGTCTGAATTATCAACTACAAACTATTATGGTCTCAGATCACCTTAAAAAGGGGGAAATGTGACAAAACACATCCTGGAGGTTTCCCTATACCTCAGAAGAAACCAGAAAGAGAATCACACCATTTTCCTAACAAACCAGTGACATTCAATGCTGCCAGGAACCAGTGATAGAGTGCCCTGATAACCTACTACTATGGTGTCACTATCAGCGACAGGGGGCCGTTTGTCCTGAAGCATATCGGAGGCCTCCATCCTTCTCAGTCGCTCAGGACAAGCAATTTTCTGGGGCAATTTTCTGTCTGATTGCTTCCCGCGAGCACTAAGTGAAAGGGCAATCTGTTCCCTTGTGGGAGTGAAGTGCTGCCTTTCTGTCTAATCACCCAAAGTGCATTCAGGTAATGCTTTCAGGAACAAATAACACGCTTATAACCTTGTAAGTGGAAAATCAGACACAGGGAATTGGTCAAATGAAGGAAAACACATTCAAAGCAACATGTCCGAGGCTAGTTTTTATGTATATTTAGTGTGTTCAAATTACCCATGTGAGATCAAAACAAGACGTGCATTAAAAGAAAAGTGGAGCCAGTCTGCAGCTGTAAATAACAAATAGAAAGTATTGGGGTATTGGGGTTCCTTCACAGCACTGAAAAATATGGTTTTCCAAACTTGGGAAAGAAAGGGAGATGTAGCAACCTAATCTGGAACCAAATTTAGCTTTGTGTTCTTTAATAAATTAATCCTAATTTGCTAAATGCTTCTCACATGTCCAAAATCCAACCAAATCTGTCAGAAAAATCTAGAAATACAAGTCTGAAAAGGTATTTAGAGATGAAGAGTTTGCAGGAACCCTGAACTACACAGTCTGCAACCACGCTAATGAACTTCCCGAGACAGGGAAGATGCCCTGGAGATGAACTTACGATGGAGTGTGAATTGTCACCCAGAGGCGAGGGGGCAAACAACAAGAGAACACAACACAAACAAGCCGCCCAATCAGCCGGTCAGCCAGCCGACCGAGCTGGCAGTAATAGACTCTCAGCTGGGACAATGAAGAGACCTTCATGTCCCATCACAGAAAGCTCACACAGCAATAAGAGGCCCTTTCTATCTCAGAGCAATGATTAGAAACATTAAAAGAATTTTAGGACAGTATGGGAGAGTTTTAAACATCTCTAAAGCTCAGTGTTAGAGAGCTAGGTGTCCATAACAACCATTCGAAATATGTAAACACTCGCTAGTTGCTTGCAAGGCTTGGCTGGAAAATGCCTTTTCTGTCCTACTATCACAAATGTAAACAGGTAGAGTTTGCAAAACCCTACAGAAGATTTAACTAAAGCTGTGTGCCTTAGTTGGATGAGACTAAGATTATGCTTTTAGACAACAAAACCTCCAGGTGAGTTTCATGTAAAAACACAAGATGAAAACATTGGACAGGACACGATGCCCATTGGTAAGTACGGTGGAGGATCTGCGGTGATGTGGGCCTGCTTCTCTCAGTTTTTCTTACACATCTTTGCATGGGGTGGAAACAATACTAAAGGGTGTTCCTATACAGTGTTGTCACGTAGGTATGACAACATGAAAACTACAACAATCCTCAGAAAGGCAGCAAAAATGTAAATGATGTCTAGCAGTGTTTCTATCACATATCAATCAATTAACTTTATTTATAAAGCCCTTTTCATACAGCCAGGTTTAACACAATGTGCTCGGTTAACGGTTAAAAACAGAAGGATAGACATAACACCACTAGAGACACACACATTAAAAAAACAAGCAAGGAGGCTTATAACAGTAAATCTCAGTGTCTTAAAAGAAAAATCCTACAAGTTGTTTAAAGCGACAGATTAAAATAGCTAAGACATAAAAAGGGGATGTTTTGCAGACTTTTTGATGTTACTGACTGTCATGGATGATCATGTCTTTGTGGCTAAAATATCTGCTCTGGCTTTCGTCCCATCAACAAAAAAATTACAATTTAAGGAAATAAATGAAAAAATCATTGTAACACATAGGGCCTAGTTTCCCTATCTAAATCGATTCCCACAAAGAGAGGGCTACAAAAAGCGCCACAGCAACACCAACCTTTGTATGAATCCTCAAATTTCATCTCAGACAGTAGATAAATCCAAGAACAGTTTATGTACATGTCAGACAATGTAAAGACATTTCTGTCAACGGGCTGTTTGAAGCTTTTTCAGGAGCCCCCTCCTGCACACCGTCGTCTGAAAAACAAGCCTCGGCTGGCCCCGGCGGCCTCCAGGGGCACCACTCTTTCTGTCTTTCATCTATTTCCTTACATCCTTAGAAATTAATCATTCTTGTGTTTTAATCAGACTTAAAAACTTGACACCGCTACACATAAACAGCCCTCGCCACTTCAGCTTTAATTCTAAATCACACTATTTGGTGGAAAACAATTAGACTGATTAGGTTTTTGCTGAAGAGAAACAGCATAATGGGACTGTAAACCAACAGTGACTGGCTTGAAGCCTGAGCGTCTGCCTGTAAAGCATCAATGAAAAAAAAAAAAACCCCTTCCCGTCCTCTGCAGCTGGCACATATCCAGGCAGATTTACACTTCCGAGCCCCAGGGCCTCGGATGGATCAGGTAGCGCACTTTACAGCAGCAAAAAACACTCTGACTCCTTACGCTTCCGACCCTTTTGCGCCATCCGAATCCCGACCACTACCCCTCGCCTAATTTCTGCTGTCATCCTGACTTCCTCTGGCCTCATGCCCATGGAGAAACTTCATCTTTCCTAGGAGAGAGAGAGCTGGGGCGAGTGCAAGTGCTTGGGGTAAAGCAAGAGGTAGTGTGAAGGTTTTATGCTAACAGAAGGCCCTAAAGATGTGGAAGTAAACTGCCTGACTGACATAGAGGCTTCAAGTTGTGCACATTTTGTGATGTTAAAACAGCCAACATTCATGTATTTATTGGGATTTTATGTGATAGATCAACATAAAGTTGTGAATAATCGTGAAGTGGACTGAAACTGCCCTCTTTTAATCTGATACACCTAAATAAACTCCTGTTAATAAATAAAGTCTGCAATTTAATCTCCAGCTGCTCTGTGAAGGCCTCAGAGATTTGTTTGTGAACAAACATCATCATGAAGCCTGAGGAACAAAGCAGCCAGCTCAGGGATAAAATTGTCTTACCTTTGGTTCCTATTTCAGGAACACTTCTGACTGCGACTCTGTCCACCAAGCAGAGCAGGAGAACACAGAACATGCAGCCCCACACCATCTTCTAGATGCAACGTGTGTGTCTTATGGTTGAGAGGCAAAAGCAGAAGTTGGAAGCCTGGAAAGGGCCTCACACTCCAGTCCCTTGCATCGAGAACTTCAGGAAGCCACAGAAAGTCTCTAAATCTGGATCCTGCAATGGTAAACAAACCAGAAGACAGACAGTTAGTTCTCTGTGGCTCAGAAACCGACTTCTTAGAGGAGACCTGTCCACAGAGCAGTCAAAGACACAACCCTACTTGTTCAGTTTAAAGCTAGATGTCAAAAACACAAACAATTGTCTAGACAAATAGCTGCAGAGAGCGCCTGTTTTGACTGTGAGCAGCTGTATTCTTAACCAGATGTCCTGCTAACTGTCCCACTTGTCTGTCTCACATTGTCCAGGCACCCCAGTGTCATGAATAAGGAGCAGGGCTGTTACTGCCTGTTGTTTGTCAATGGATGGCGGTCAGCCGATCCGGGGATAATGGGTCCATACTGGGAAAGCACTTGAAACCTGCCAGGGAGCAGCAGTTATACTGTGAGCATGTTTTTAAACTCACTGTAGGCAATTTCCTCAAAACATTTAATGTAAATTTCAAATTAACACAACAGAGAGTCTTCCCATAGATTACCAATTTACCTTGTCATTTTTTAAATGTGATGCTGTCTTCATATCGATGTGTTTCCCTGGACAAAATTTTTTAAATCTGACTGACATTTGCATAATTTAAAAAAAATACCAAATATTAATGACTAAATGATTTGTGTAATATGAATCTATTAGAGTCCAAACAAAGACGTATAGGGCCCTGTGCAGATTATGACTTTAATGAATAATCCAGGTCCCGTTAGTTGTTAAATAAATAGCAGAATTTAAATAATTTCTCTGATTTATTCATTTGGTGTCCAGAGATCTATGATGATATTGCCAGCAACCCAGGGTGCCATTCTGTGACCGGGCAGCACTCTCCTGACAGAGTATGTCCAGTTGATGAGATTGAGATGCTTCCTCTTGTTGTGCATGTTGTAAACTCTGTAAGGAAGTAAGGCTTGGGGTGGGTCATTGTTAAAGGTTGATTTGACTTTATTTCCAGGATTTTATAATAATCTTGTATTCTACACTAAATACAACTAATACACTTCTCAGTTCTTTTAAATTCTAAAAAAAAACAAAAAACACACATTTAATTTTGAATATTTCTAGATTATTTTAATGTTCACAGATTTGAAGTTTTGAGATATATATTTTCTGTGAACGATCCTAAGGAGCAGCAGTTAACTTTGCTTATGCCTTGGCCTGGATCTAAGTAGAACCAAGGTATGTGCTTTGGTCTGATAAGGCTAAACCTGAGAGGTTAAGCAGCAAATACTACAGATGAGTTTGACATGAAACAAAGGATGAATATGTGGAAAAGTACACCATACTCGGTTAAGCACAGTGTGGGATGCGTGATGCTGTGTAGCAGTTTTTCCTCCAAAGACAGTATCAGTAATGACTCTTCTTGTTATTTGCGATCATTTTAATACATCTGTACCAGAGGTGCTAATAAATGTGAGGGGATTAGAATGAAAGTTTAAGCACAAGTGGTCTTATGGACCCCAGACAGACTATAAACAGTGGCCGGTTGTAAGAGAGCTAAAGGAATAATGCAGGGATTTTTTCCTTTTTTTCTGTCGCACCCTGCGCCAGCTGAGCTCAGGCGCCAGACCCAAGCGGCGCGCACACACATACCGTTTAGAGAACAAGCTCTGCTGAATGAAACGTATTCTTTCTCAATTAGGGACTGGAAAACTTTCCCCCCTCTCTCTCTCTCTCCTGTTGCTGTTAATTCCGCTAGATTGCTGCTGAACTTCAGCCGGAGCCAAAAACACTTCCACCTTATTCTCCATTTTTTATTCACATCTAGAAAAGGAGGGAATGGGTCCCTGGCATGTTTCTGTCACTTAATGTAATCATAATAAACTTGCCTGGTTGGTCACAAACAGTCAGGAATTTGGGAACACCGCTTCTATTTATAAACCAGTACTGACTGGGTTTGTATACATGGCTGTTGGTTATAAAGCCCCTTTGCCATTTCGTACCTACGGCATTTTGTACCGGTCGTGCGTCAATTCTTACACTATAAAAATGGATTTGGGGGATTTCAAATATTAGTAATTACATTTTTTTTTAAGTTTTATCAAGCTAAGGCACGTCACAAGACTTGTGATTGAGAAAGTTTATGTGTTGGAGCAAGAATTTTAATCAATCTTTAACTGTCTTTGCGCCAGCGCTAATGCTGAAGCGAAACTTGCTAGCAAGATGAGCTTCTTAACCCTGAGGCAGTTGTTAATGAATGGCACATCTTAGCTGTGGTAGTAGAGAAACGGTTTACATTCCACCTTCATAGAAAAGATTTTAAAAACTTAGCATTCTGCTTGTTTTTAGAACAGTTTATATACAACAGCAAAAATATGTAAAAGCTTGTATAAAGCTAATGCTGAAGCTAGAGTTAAACATGCTAGCCACCTAAGCTTCTGAGGTAGTAGCTGTTATTGTGAGGTAAATGTTTAACATGACACCTTGTTAGGATATATTTTAAAACGTTTGTATATGGTTTGATGGAATTTATCCGATTTATTTAGCTGTTAGCTGTATTTCTAATCAGAAATACTGAATAAAATGTTCTCTGCTACAATGTATGCAAACCCTTACATCAGTTTTATTGACTAAATTCAACCAATTTGTTTCATAAGTGTACCTTAGCGTGACGTTCCGTGCCCAATTTGAGAGCTGATGATTTTAGGGGTATTTTCTATAATCTCCTACTGTGATTTAATGGTTTTGACGCCAACAAATAATACAAGCAGTTGGTCGTTTAAAATTATTTTATTTTGGTAAGGGGTCAGCTAGCTAGTCATATTTCTCGACTGAGCCAAATAAGAATCAAAACCAGAACAAACTGAAATCCATCGAAACAGTGTGCAGCTAAATTCAATTCCATTTGATTGTTTTTTATGATCGTTTATCTCAATAATTCACAAAAATTTTTGACTACAAAGAATAAACTGATATGTAATGGTTTAATAACATGCAGTGGTTTGTTTACAGGTACGAAATAGAAGACGGTAGGGAGCAAACATGAACGCGTGGGTACGAAATCGGAGTACGAACTGACTCGGAGCCGCTCTGATTTCTGACGCTTGTGCGCTTCCGCCAGTCAATAACTTCGATCAGTCCGGCGGATTATCTAACACATCCGGAAATCAATGTAAAACACAAGGCAGTAAGAGTTTCTGAAAGCACTCACTTTCATTCTGTATTTTATTTAATCGCTTCATCAAGTCATTTAGCGCATTTTACCGATATAGCGCATAATTTTTGCTCTTTTTGTTACTTTTTTCCTGTTCCTGTTTTAGATGTGAAGCTGTTGTGACAAAGTTCAAACTCCGCTTTGAGTAAGAAGACATGTTTTTCTTGTCAAATAGTTGTGAAAGGTTTAGTATCAGCTGCCTCTGCTTGGCTTGCAGCATCATATTTTATCAACCAATAAATTCTGCTAGAAATACCCAAACCTGGTTTAATTCTTCGCTTCAGAATTTACTAGCGACAAATAAATACTTCATAAGTGAATATATGGAGCTTTATTGCTATGTTCTAAAAGAGTTAGAAATAAATAAATGAACTCTTAGCCCAGTATTCTCTGTGAAAATGAATGAAAGCTCAGCTCTCACCTCCTGACTTGTCCCAACAGAGATGACTGGCACCAGCGGGGGGAATAAATCACTCCTTGTCCCGTTCGACTCCTGGGAATATTGAAATCTTCATTGGAAATCTGCGGTATCCTTCCAAAAAGCGAGTCCGTGAGTAGGGTGTGTGTATCCAAATGAAAGAGGATGTGTAGGTATAAAACAGAGGAAAAGAGCTCCAGGACCATGAACAGCAGCTGCTCCGGAGCTGGTGACCGGGGGTAGGAGCTGTATTTATCCCCGGGGGCAAAGTCCGCGGCTTGTCGGGCTGCTTACAAATCCATGGAGAGGAATTCCGAGGGGGTTTGTTTTGCAGGACAAAACAATATGACAAAATCTGTCTTTAAAAACGCTCCGATCTGGGGACAGAGAAAAAAGCGTGTCCCTTATTTGGTTCCGCTGTACCGTCCTAAACTCTGCGTCTTTACGCAGCGCTTCTGGAAGCTCTCCTTTCCTGAATCAGGATCCCCTGGAACAGGATCGAAGCTCTGCAGCCAAAACGTGGATCTGCAGCCTCCTCTAGTCAGTCAGCCTCCTTTTAGGTGCAGAGAAAGAGACGAGCGAATGAGTCCGCCGCGCACCAGACCTGACACAACACAACACTCAGCCGCTCTCCGGACGGCAATCACAACAACAATGGTCCGAGAGAAGCCGGGAGAACAGGAGGAGGAGAGAGGAGAGAGGAGGGAGGGATGGGGGAGATGGGAGGGGTACACCCTGCTACCCCCCTTCTCTTCCACCCCACATAAAAAATAACCCGAGGAGCTGGCACGCCAGACCCTCTCCCTCCTCTCCACAGTGAGACGAGGAAATCAGCCGTTGTCCAGCGAGGTTTCAAACTTTTACTTTTAATATCCCCCCCCCCACCAGAAAAACAATGGTCTAAATTAAGCACATAAAGCACGCCACCGAAGTGGTTTATTAAGAAGTCGCATAATTTATACCGCCTTAATTGCTGTTTCGAGGTCGCGTTCAATTAACGGAAAGGCCTCCCCGCCCCCGTGTAAATGGTCTCCGTGTTTTAATTGCATCAGGGAAAGAACAAAGCTGAGTAATCCTGTTAGCTGCGGCAAAGAAGATAAATCCCAATAAATCCCTATTTTTTATCATCTTAACAAGCTGAGCCTTAATGTGTCCCCACATTTCAAAGCTTCGTGTTAGTTTCTCTAAAACAATTAACATTTCTTATTTGGAAGATTAACGTCTTTTTAATGCTCCAGTTGTTGTACATCTTGAACTAAGAAACATGGCAGATAAACAAGTGAAACAACAAGAACATGAATGGACTCTTTACTTTTCCCTTCTTCAGACCGCTTTCTGAAGCTTTGTCACATTACAGCCACAAATTATTTTGGATTTTGTTGGGATTTTATGTGACAGACCAACACAGAGTAAAGGTAAATGATCGAAATTGGTTTGGTAAATAAAAATCTAAATGTGGGGCGTGTATTTGAATTCAGCCCCTCTTTGTAGAGCCATGTTTTGCTGCAGTTACAGCTGCAAGTTTTCTGGGGTATGTCTCTGAAGAAAAGCTTCCCCACAGCATGATGCTACCACCACTATGTTCAATTCAATTCAATTCAGTTTTATTTCTATAGCGCCAATTCACAACACATGTTGTCTCAAGGCACTTCACAACAGTCAGGTTCATACATTCCAGTTAATTCTAACCATTGAACAGTGCAGTCGGAGTTAGCTTTTTATTCAAATTGGATAAAACGTTTTTCTATCTAAGCAGATGAATGCATCCAGTCAGTGACTTGCAGCATTCACTCCTCCTGGATGAGCATGTAGAGACAGTGGACAGTCACTGGTGTTGACTTTGCAGCAATCCCTCATACTGAGCATGCATGTAGCGACAGTGGAGAGGAAAAACTCCCTTTTAACAGGAAGAAACCTCCAGCAGAACCAGAACCAGGCTCAGTGTGAGCGGCCATCTGCCACGACCGACTGGAGGTTTGAGAGAACAGAGCAGAGACACAAAGAGAACACAGAAGCACTGATCCAGGAGTACTTTCTATGGGAAGGAAAAGTAAATGTTAATGGATGTAGCTCCTTTAGTCGTTTCATCTAGAAAGAAAGAACAGATAAACTCTGAGCCAGTTTTCAAGGTTAGAGTCTGAAAGAGAGAACATAGAGTTAGTCACAGTAGAAGCTCAGTCAGTAGCTATGTCTAGGAGAGAGAAAGGGTTAAACACTGAAAGACAGGGCCATGTGGATCATCTGTAGAGGGTGAGCATTAAGTTGTTGCCAGCAGAAGCTCGGACGATTCCCCTCTCCAGAAAGGTGTCACAGGTAGACACAGAGCCAGGCCAGGTGTAGCTTCTAGGAAGAGAAAAGAGAGAACAAAGTTAAAAGCTGAAATAACAGCAAATAATGCGAAATTGGAAAGTAGTGTGAGAATGTAGTGAAGAGGGTGAAAGTGGTCATTATGTCCTCCAGCAGCCTAAGCCTATAGCAGCATAACTACAGAGATAGTTTCAGTTCAGATTATTTAGTTAAACGGCGTTTATTTACAACAATGTCGTCTCAAGGAACCCCACAAAGGGTCCCACTGATGGTCATTGTTATACTAAAAACCACAAGGATTGGGATACCTCTCTCTGTCAGACTGATTATAACCATTGGAAAAGAGAAGGGGTCATACAGGTAGCAGAAATGGAGGGTGTGTTTGCACCTCAACCATAACTGAGCCGGTTTAGGCTAAAACTGACTCCCCCTTACTCCATCCAACAGGGATGGAGGAAGGCTCTCTCCCTGATAAACTAAGCCACTCTAACTATAAGCTTTATCAAAAAGGAAAGTTTTAAGCCTAGCCTTAAAAGTAGACAGGGTGTCTGCCTCACGGACTAAAACTGGGAGCTGGTTCCACAGGAGAGGAGCCTGATAACTAAAGGATCTGCCTCCCATTCTACTTCTAGAGACTCTAGGAACCACCAGTAAACCTGCAGTCTGAGAACGAAGTGCTCTGTTAGGAACATATGGACCAATCAGATCTCTGATGTATGATGGAGCTAGATCATTAAGGGCTTTATATGTGAGGAGGAGAATTTTAAATTCTATTCTGGATTTAACAGGGAGCCAATGAAGGGAAGCTAAAATAGGAGAAATATGATCTCTCTTTTTAATTTTCATCAGAACTCTTGCTGCAGCATTTTGAATCAAATATGTTTCCCTGTGGGGAGTGTTTATTTTTTTGCTCTCACTGGACCTATAGCAACCTTCTTCCATCTGTTTGCTGCGTCTTCATGACTTTCAACATTGTTTTTCTTCTGTCACCTCTTCTGTGAAGGCTAGATTTCTGGAGCACAGAACTAATAGCTGTCCTGTGAACCAGTTCTCCCTCCTGAGCTGTGGATTTCTACAGCTCCTCCAGACTTATCATGGGTCTTTGGGCTGCTTCTGTCATTAATAATCTCGTTGTCAGTCGAGGTTGTTGGCCACTTCTAGGTAGGGTTTGCAGTTGTCCATTTGGAGATGACAACTTTCTCCCTCTCTTTTCTGTTGTGTTCCTTGGTCTTGCTGTTTGTTCACTAATAATCTCTATCAAATCTATAAGGCCTTCAGAACAGCTGTATTTATACTGAGATTATTTAATTATACTCAGGGGTCAATTGGTTGCACTGGAACCAATTGCCACCTGTGGGGTGTCAGATTAAAGGTGGCTGACTGAATTTGAATGCATGCCACACTTTTCAGATGTGTAGTTATGAAAAAAAATATAAACCATGTCTCATTTTCCTTCCGATTCACAATTTTGCACTATACGTTCTGTTGGTGTATTACATAAAACCCACATAAATGCACTGAAATATGTGGTTTGGACTTGACAAAATGTGAAAATGTTTAATGGGGGCATCTGTAAACAGAATGTCTATTAGGTCGGCACCCAAGAAATCTCTTTTATAAAAGAGTGGCAATTTGCCACAAGCCATTAGGAAGCAGACAAGCAAGCAAGCAAAACAGTGAAACATGGCGGTGGCAGCATCATCCTGAGGGGATAGGAAAAGTTGTCTGAACTGCATTTGGAGATTGGAAAACTATTAATCCTTTTCCTTCCATTTCACGATTAAGTTAACCTATCATCAAATCCCAATAAATGCAGTGAAGTTTGTGGCTTTAAAGTGACAATAAATTTAAAAAAATAGTTCAAGGGTTGTTATTATCAAGTACTAGATCACAAGAACAACACATGCAGTGTTATTAGTTGATTTGTGTACCTGTAAATGTTAAAGGAAGTCAAACTCCACCAAATAAATTCATAAATTCAGGCCTTTGAGACAGTTTTCTTCCTGTTGGGGAGTTTTTATTTTGAGAAAAGTGACAAGAAGTATGAGGGATCTCTGGCTGCAGTAGGTCCTGCTCGGGTTCAGCTAAAACTGGGTGATTGCAGGTTCAGCTATGTTAGACATGAAGTTGTGTACAGAAAACATCATAGATGTAAAAGTGAGCATGTCAAAAATATTTTATCAACCCCAGAACAAGATTCCCAAGTAGATCCCAACACAAGGAAGGAAGCTGCACGCTCCGTTTGCTTTTACGTGCAGGTCAAACCTCTCACATGGCCCCGGAATGAGTGTGCACAAGTGAAATTTATGCGGTGAAATAAACTCCAGATTCAACCTTTGACACCTCACAGTGCCACTCCAGGTTAGACAGAGTTGTACAGCGAAAGTCAAAGTACATATACAACCGAGTCCAAGTGGAAGTCATAAAGCAGATAAGAGCTGTGCTAACAGCCAGCGCCAAGCCAACCTCGGAGTGTGTGTGTGTGTGTGTGTGTGTAGACCAATGTATTTAAATTTGTTAGGAGACATATCAGCTTACACAGGCTCACAGGGGATATTTTCTGTTCATAAAAGTCAAGAAGAAGAGTCTAATGTTCTCCTTGGTGAAGTAACACAACCTTATTTGTGTGAGCGACAACAAGGCAGCTCATGTTCCACAGAAGATAATTTTAAAGCCAGTCTTCAACATTTTCTCTGAACGGGGGTAGAGTGGGGGCATGGTGTGGTGTGGAGGTAGAGCGTGCCAGGCAAAAACAGAGGCTATGAGTCCCTGACGCGGCAGTCGATGGTTCGATTCCCGATCCTGGGACATTTGCTGCGTTGCGTGTCTTCCCCCCTTTTTTTACTGTCTGTAAACTGCAAAATGAGTGCCACAAAATAAAAAGTGTTTGGTGATTAGATACATGTGTTCAGGGAGGGGACTGCAGTGTTAATGTTATTGCACCTTGTTGTTATGCTAATGGCACAGGTGGGACAGCAGCCACCTCAATGGCCTCACACACAGACACATTCCTGTAATTAGGACTGTTGACACACCTTTGACACAAGCTCTTAAAGCAAATATGCCTCGTTTTAGGAGCTTAGATGATTTATTTGCAATTGAAGGAAATAAAATTTCTTGGTTTGACAACTTCACTTCATCATTGCTACCTCATCACCTGTTGAGGAATTAAATTGGTGTTAAAAATGAATCAAAGTAACAGGAACATAAAATGACTGCACTCTTTTCTCACGGGCAATATTGGTGGATTTCACCTAGCGGTCTTGGTTCATGTGCAAACATAACCGTTTGCACAATGTCTTCCAATTACAACAACCTTCATTCAGTCCAATTATTGAGACAAGACAGGAGGCCATTTTATCACTCTAAAGCAGAGGTTTCAAACTCCAGTCCTCAAGGACCAGTGTCCTCTTTGGATGTGTCTCTGCTTCAACACACCTGAATCAAATAATTAGGTCCGTAGCAGGACTCTGCAGAACTTGATGACATGCTGAGGAGCCTCAGCAGTTGGACCAGGGATGCTTCAAGGATTGGAGTTAGAGACCCTCACCCACAAGGCTCGGACTGAAAACTATTTTCTATTAGAAACAACTGTTGAGAAAAATAACTTGTTACTTTTTGGACTCCGTGAGTCAGTCCTGAGCTACATTTATTTTACAGGTTGAGCCAGAACAATAGGCTGCTCACATTTTACGTTTTGCAGAAGAATGCTGATCATTTCACCACCTTTTCAGTGAAATATTTTTAGTTTTGGTCCTCTCATACTTGAATTTGTTTTGTGAAAGAAAAATAAACGTCTGCTATTAGAAGTTTCGTGAAGAAGAAGTAGAAGTTTGTGCCCTTCTCTAATTTAGGATTAAAAGAAATTAAAGGTGAGATTCAAGTTCTTTGAAGAGTGTTTATCAGGGCCTTTTTAAGAAAGATAAACAAAGAACAAAGAGAGAAAATATGAAACATGAAAAAACCAAGAACATAACATTTTTAAAACCACAAGATGAAAATGATGGCGGAATTTCAGAAAGGCGCTCATTATATCATCCTTTCATACCTCTGTAGTTTTGGTATTTTCAGGCCTTTTTTTGGGACAAATGTAACCGTCTGCCACAGGACGTTTCTTTTGGACCCTATGTGGATTGGACCCACCAGGAGGATGTTTCATTACCATTTTGACGACAGATGATTTTAGGTCAATTTCTCTAAGCCGGTCATAGTTTACTGAGAGAATAAATAAAATCTAGTCTTAGTAGGTCACTTGGAGCTATTTTAGTTTGTTATATTTTGTTACATTTTATGAGTCAGCAGGTCCAAATAGCGAGAAGAACCTACTTATATTGAAATAGTGTAGCAGAAGGTACAATGTACAATTTATATTATACAGGTCCTTCTCAAAATATTAGCATATTGTGATAAAGTTCATTATTTTCCATAATGCAATGATGAAAATTTAACATTCATATATTTTAGATTCATTGCACACTAACTGAAATATTTCAGGTCTTTTATTGTCTTAATACGGATGATTTTGGCATACAGCTCATGAAAACCCAAAATTCCTATCTCACAAAATTAGCATATTTCATCCGACCAATAAAAGAAAAGTGTTTTTAATACAAAAAACGTCAACCTTCAAATAATCATGTACAGTTATGCACTCAATACTTGGTCGGGAATCCTTTTGCAGAAATGACTGCTTCCATGCGGCGTGGCATGGAGGCAATCAGCCTGTGGCACTGCTGAGGTCTTATGGAGGCCCAGGATGCTTCGATAGCGGCCTTTAGCTCATCCAGAGTGTTGGGTCTTGAGTCTCTCAACGTTCTCTTCACAATATCCCACAGATTCTCTATGGGGTTCAGGTCAGAAGAGTTGGCAGGCCAATTGAGCACAGTGATACCATGGTCAGTAAACCATTTACCAGTGGTTTTGGCACTGTGAGCAGGTGCCAGGTCGTGTTGAAAAATGAAATCTTCATCTCCATAAAGCTTTTCAGCAGATGGAAGCATGAACTGCTCCAAAATCTCCTGATAGCTAGCTGCATTGACCCTGCCCTTGATAAAACACAGTGGACCAACACCAGCAGCTGAAACGACACCCCAGACCATCACTGACTGTGGGTACTTGACACTGGACTTCTGGCATTTTGGCATTTCCTTCTCCCCAGTCTTCCTCCAGACTCTGGCACCTTGATTTCTGAATGACATGCAGAATTTGCTTTCATCCGAAAAAAGTACTTTGGACCACTGAGCAACAGTCCAGTGCTGCTTCTCTGTAGCCCAGGTCAGGCGCTTCTGCCGCTGTTTCTGGTTCAAAAGTGGCTTGACCTGGGGAATGCGGCACCTGTAGCCCATTTCCTGCACACGCCTGTGCACGGTGGCTCTGGATGTTTCTACTCCAGACTCAGTCCACTGCTTCCGCAGGTCCCCCAAGGTCTGGAATCGGCCCTTCTCCACAATCTTCCTCAGGGTCCGGTCACCTCTTCTCGTTGTGCAGCGTTTTCTGCCACACTTTTTCCTTCCCACAGACTTCCCACTGAGGTGCCTTGATACAGCACTCTGGGAACAGCCTATTCATTCAGAAATGTCTTTCTGTGTCTTACCCTCTTGCTTGAGGGTGTCAATAGTGGCCTTCTGGACAGCAGTCAGGTCGGCAGTCTTACCCATGATTGGGGTTTTGAGTGATGAACCAGGCTGGGAGTTTTAAAGGCCTCAGGAATCTTTTGCAGGTGTTTAGAGTTAACTCGTTGATTCAGATGATTAGGTTCATAGCTCATTTAGAGACCCTTTTAATGATATGCTAATTTTGTGAGATAGGAATTTTGGGTTTTCATGAGCTGTATGCCAAAATCATCCGTATTAAGACAATAAAAGACCTGAAATATTTCAGTTAGTGTGCAATGAATCTAAAATATATGAATGTTAAATTTTCATCATGACATTATGGAAAATAATGAACTTTATCACAATATGCTAATATTTTGAGAAGGACCTGTATGCTGCTCAGCTCTGGGAAAAACTGCCTGAAAACCTGAGATGTGCAGAAACTCTTGGTTCCTTTATATCAGGACCGAAAACAGGACTTAAATGTGATAGAGAATCAGTGGATGGAGTTAAAGATTAGCATGATGGTAAGGAGGGTTTCCAGCCTCAAAGAGTTGGAGCTCATCACCAAGCATAAATGGTCAAAATACCAGTGGAAACATACAACAACTAGGTTAGTAATTAGGTTTTGTTTGCTGTATAGTGAATAAAGACTTTTCCACTGATCACTGAGAGAAGTTTAAATAATTTTCAGCTATTTCTAAATTACATGTAAATAAAAACTGCTAAATCGTTTTTGTTTTTTAATTGATACTTTTGAGAGGTGCCTGTCTCATTTCATATCAGAATCAAACTTCTTGGTTGAATGAAAATAATTGTAGACCTAAATCTGTCAGAGGTATGAATCATTTGGTTTTTACTGCACACGGATACGGGGTGGTTTGTTTGCACGTATCAAACCGCAATAGCGAAAGATGAAATGGGAATGTGTAGGTACATATTAGGGATGGGTCTAATTGACCCAAAGCCAATCAGAAAACACAACAGAAAAACAGGAAACATAAAATAGAAAAACAAGGCAAAACAAGAAAAACAAGACAAAACAAGCTAAATTAATAAATGTGCTTTTCAAATGCGGTGTGTTCTTTACTTTTTAGTTCCTGAAGTTAAACTTGCTCACCACTAGGTTTCTTGACTGACTTTTAAATCGTTTTGGGATTGATTCATATTTTCAAACTTCTCTAGTGTTTTAACATGTGCGCCGCCACAGTTCTGTATTTTTCTAGCTTCTTTCCCCCTTTTTCATTTTTAAGGGGTTTTATGATGGATCATCAACTGTCAAGTTTAGGAGGTGGAGAAAATTTGAATAAAACATAAAAACATTCAACCATTTCATACTGTGCCTTGTCAGAATAATAAAGTGAAAGATTCAAGCTTCTCAACCTTAAACCCCCCACTCCACCTCGTCCAGGATCAGAGTCTCCCTCTCACCATTTTATCTGATGACATCAGGTGATAGACCCAATCCCTCCCGGTGCCCCCGGGTCCAGATAGCACTGATAGCCTGCTGCATACTGATGTTAATGGGGAATACCAGGGCTGGCTGGTGCCTGACAGCTGATAACAGATAGAGGAGAAGGTGGAGGAGGGTCCTGGTTGGGGCGATTGCTAATCATTTAGGAGAAGTAATGTTGGAGGGAAGGTGAGGTGGATTAAAGGTCAGGATGAATGGGTGAGGTGTGGCCGGTGGCTCATTAGGCTGGTTCACTGCAAGGACACTTCAGAGATACATCAGGCCCCTTTTAGATTCAGCATGGGGCTCATTTACAAATGAGCAAGAAGAGTGGATCATCTTTTTATTTTCTGCACCCAAACTAAAGGCTGAGCCATACTTTTTTCCTCCCAAGGGCTGGCACCTTTAAGTGGTCACTTTTGCTTGGTTTGGTGAGTTTAATAAACACATAGCATTAAGTCTAAAACTCTCTAAAGTCTTTATAATTTTTCCTCCAAAGCGTCAGACGTTCCTATTTCATGTTTTGCTTTTCTGAATGTAGTTTTTGCTTTTTCAGTCCTGTTCACTGTTTGTTACGCAGTGTGTGTATAAGAGCTAAACAATATGGGCGACTGGAGGACAAACAGCCTAAAAACAACTACAGTTATATTTAATAAATTAGGAGATGTGTACGATGAGGCTTGATTGTCATATTAAAAGTACCTTTTGAAAATAAGTTTTAAGCAGTTCTTAAACATACTTTCTAATTATCCCACATTGCTGTATTAAATGTTTTAATTTAGTTTGATGTAATACTCTAATCTGAAATGTTGTGTCCTCATTACTGTAAAGAAATAGGCAAATCATCATCATTTGCAAGAAAAGGCTACAAAACATAAGTCTCTGTGTAATTAATCTATATAACATGTTTCACTTAGTGAATGGAGTTACTGAAATAAATTAACCTTTCAATTATATTCTACTTTATTGAATGGATATAGCAGATAAACATCTTCAAACATTCTGGAGAACTATTACTTAAAACCTCTTCAGAAGCAAAATATGAGAAAATGAAGAGAATTTCAAAGCTTCTGCATGATGGCACTGTTTTTGCCCATCATTTCATTTTGTATGTAACAACTCTTTTTCGCAAAAATGCTCTGAAATATAACATGCATCTACCAAAAATTGTCTGAAGAATGTTGTGAGATGTTTCTTAAATTCCACAGGACCTCTAACTTGGCTTAAGGCTCCAGGTCAGGTCAGTGTCTGTTCATCCCGACCTCTGGGTCAGGCATCCACTCCCACACACACTGTTCAGGCGCTGCAGCTCCCATTGTTGCATGTTTACGTTAATGATTACCTGCGATGTTTGCAACACAATGGGATAACTGCAAGCTCAGGCTTTGTGATGCAGGGGGGCAGAGGAGCTGCTGCCAAAACACGAAGCTGAAAGAAGGACAGAGCAGAGAGCGCAGGGAGGAGCGTCCCACAGCAAGAAACTATCTGGACTCTGTGGTCCTGATAGTTCACACACATGCTGTGCAGCCAAGCTTGGCTAAAACCAACAGAACATGCTGTTTATCCCAGACTTACTGAATACACAAAAAACTTCATTTCCAGTGTGTAAAATTTGAGTAAATAAGCTGAACATTCAACAAAACCACGAATTGACATTTACTTCTCAGCAGCAGCAGATGTTTTCATCTATGGAGGCTGACAAGAGGACCAACTTCCAAGTTTGAAGTGTGCAACAGGGATGAAGGTGAAGCAGAACAACATCCACAATAGTTCAGTGTGCCTCATGTATGTATAAACGTTTTTAGTTTACATTTATTACACATACACAAACAATTATGGGTTGGAGCAGTCATTTGTGCTTCATATCGATAAACATGCTGGGAGTTAGGCTTTATAGCTGATGTTCCTGAGGGACTTTACAGGAAATTATTCCTCAACATTTCTTTTAATCTCAAACTATATCCTGTGAATCTTTCGCCTTCGTTAAAAAAATAAATAAGTTTCAAACACCAACTAAAATCCTATCAGTTAAGGCTCACAAAGGAAAATACCTGTATGTGCTTTTTCTTGTTGAGTTGCATGCAAGTCATTTAAAACTTGAGAAAAAATATATTTTCTTGGAAACTGCACAGATATTTTTATATTGTATATACATTCATAAGTATGTACGATTGTCATTATGTTTGTATTCTTTCTGTGTTTGTTTTTCTTGTAAAAGATATTCCTGGCGCAGTTCTTCTGTGTTTAGCTTAGCTTCATCCGGGTCTTCAGATAAAGCCCTTGTTATGACACTTGGATGTTTGAGTTTTGGGTTTCTTTCTTGTATCTGTTTTCTTCATTTTCCTGTTTTATCATTTCAGTTCATTCCTTTATACACTTATTTGTCTGTTAATTTTTGTTTTATTTGTATTTTCCCTGTTAGACGTTCTCAGGGTTTTATTCATCTCTTTTCTGCTTCTCTGAGTTAATCAATCTCCCTCAGCTCCCTGCCTTAATTCTCCTCTCACCTGACTTCTCACACCTGTTTGCCATGCCTTTCTCCTCACCTTCTCGCTGTATATAAGCTCTCTGGTTTTCCTGTTACAGCGCCTGGTTCTCTCTCCATGCTTCATGTCTTTTTTCTACTTGTATTTTGATTGTCAGTTTGCTCCCTTATGTATCATTAAATCATTATACTCACTAAGCCTCTCTGAAGCTCCTGCCTGCATTTTGGTCCTGCAAACAACCTACAAAGCATGACAGCTATTGACAAGGAACAACAAATTTTATGTGCTGTTTAAAACTTTTCTTTTCCATAAAAAAGTACCCCTGGCTTTGTGGTTTTATTGCAGCCAATAGCTTTGTTTCCTTTTTCAACAATAGAAAGTACTAATGGCTCATTGTTTCTATGTTTAGCTGTGTATTTGTCCTTGATGGAACTATCACCTAACTATTGCTGCCATTAGCATAGTGTACTCACTGTTGTTCTTTCCTGTAGAATGTAGTCCCTTTGCTTCTATGTTTAGCTGTATCTCTTTCCTGGAGCTGTTATAGCTACTGCTCCCATTAAATATGTGTCATCTGTGTTTCTATTTCCAGTAGAAAGAAGTCCTGCCTCAGGTTTTCAGTATAAAAGCTAAGGCAGGAATATATGTATCTCTTATCCTGTCTATGCAACTAATGGACTCTGCTACTGCCACAACTCTCATGTTTTTCTTTGAGGTATAAATTTCTTCTGGCTTAGTGCCTTCATGTTTATCTGTGTCTTATAGACAGAGCTACTGCTGCCATTACCATGTATACTCTTCGGTTTTCATTCCATAGAAAGTACACCAGGTATTCCTATGTTTAGCTGTGTTTTTTTCTGGATGAAGTCATTAAATGACCCACTGTTGCCATTAACTCTGACATTTATTTTTCCCCATAAAACCTACTCCTTACTTAGTGTTTCTGTGTTTAGCTATGTGTCTCTCTTCATCGCTGCCATAGACTTTGTGTCCTCTCTTTGTTTCAGTTTCCCACAGAAAGTGCCCCTGGCTTTTATTCTACATGTATAATGTGTTTAGCTGTGTCTTTTTTCCTAACTGAGCCATTTATGGAGTTGCTGTTGCCAGTTTGTTTTTTCCCCCTTAGAAAGTACTTCTGGCTCAGTGCTTCTGTGTTATTTATTTTCTACTCAATTAAAAAAACTGAAATTGCATTCACTTTGATGTTTGTAACAAATTTCAAATCTTTCACTTGAAACAGATTGAGCAAAACATTTATTACACCTTCTTGTCAATGTGTAAAAAGTGAAATAAAAATACACAAACATAATTTTTTTTAAATGTCATATTAAAAAATAATGTATTTTTAAATACTAGATGACATACAGTTATATCAGAGCTTAAAATGCTCCTCTTTTCAGGATTTGCATGTTTTAAATCTGGGATAAATGTGGTAAACCTGTTGCAGTTGCAGACATTGAATACTCATCTAAACATCCAAAAATAAATAGGTCTACTAGCTCTGTTTGTGTTGTAGTCTGTGACCGGGTAAGTGTACCTGGAGGGACTACAAGGAGAAAAACTGAGGTGAAATCAGATCTTCACATTACATTCTCTAAATACGTTCACACTGATGACTTTCTGTTTTCCATGTTTCCGATTTAAGATTAAAAAATATTTATTTCAGCACTTTTTAAAGACTGGCCAAATGGAGAATCTATTCTCTTTTTCCTGAACAGAATTAAAATAGCTGCACTCGTGAGTCTTATTTTAAAACTCAATAGAAGTTAATTAATGCAGGTTTATCTTCTCCCCTACCCAGAGCCAGCTGTTTACATGTAGATGGATATCAGTGACAGTCACTGTTTTCCCTCGCCTCCTCTCCCTTTTTTCTTTGGTTTCTTAATCACATCCAGCAGGGGACTCCTGTTCAACCCCCTTCTCTCTTTTCTCTCTGTGTCCCATACACAGTAGACTGAACCCTGCCTGAACCCTGCTGCTTTAATTAATCTCACTGACTTTGTTAATTATTTGTTTTGCAGGCGGACAGCCTGTGTGTGCATATCCACGTCCCTCTTTGAAGTACAGTATGTGGGATGGCTGCCACGGCTGAAACAACCGGCCCAACACAGATAACCTCAAGCAGATGCAGAGGATTCTCTCGTCTTTAGCTCTTGGATTTATCTCACACCTTGTGGGCTATTATTGAGAAAAATTTCAGAGGTTTATGGAAAAAATCATGGTGACGTTATTGGATGCTGCTTGGATCTTACAGACTGAAATTAAGAGAAGAAATTTGAAGCATGTCAATAGTTGCTCTATTTTTGTTGAACTTATTTAAAAAGAAAAACTGTTACATCTATTTTTAATCTTACAGTAACCTGTGACTTTATTGTATCTAAAATATATTGTACTGCAATGTGGGGCTGCATGGTGGCACATTTGGTAGCACTGTTGCCTTGTAGCAAGAAGGTCCTGGGTTCGACCCGGGGTCTTTCTGCATGTTCTCCCAGCTCCACTGCAACCCACTATGGAAGAAGCGGTAGAAATTGACTGACTGTACTGCAATGTTGCTTGCATTAACTAGGTCAATTAAAAACAGTTTAATGTACACAGGTGCATCTAACTAAATGAGGATATAAAGGAAAACTTAATTTTAGGTTAGTAATTCAATTCAAAAAGTAAAAGCCATATAGATTTATTACACACACAGTGTGATGATTATGGCTTACAACAAATGATAACATAAAATTCAGTTTCTCCAAAAGTTTGATTATCAGACAGGACAGATTAAAAAAGGATTTTTGATGCAGAAACGTTAAGTTATGGCCTACACAATCATGGGGATTACCACTGATTTGATAGTTGTCCAGCAGACAGTCACTGACACCCTCCAAAAGGAGGGTAAGCCACAAACATTTTCATTGCTACAGAAACTGGTTGTTCACAGAGTGCTGTGTCCAAGCATATTAATGGAAAGTTCAGTGGAAGAAAAATATGTTTTATATTTCTTGATTTCTTGATGGTTTTACTCTCCAAATCAAAGGGCACAGATCTGATACACAAAATATGATCTTATTCTGCAACACATTACTTATCTCATGTATTCTTTGTGGCTTTGAAGGAAAAGCAAACCAAAAATATATTTTTCATTAATTTGGAGAAATGGATTCTGCGTTTAATAACAAAATAAGAATAGGTGTTCATACCCCTTAAACATTTGCACATTAAAACCACAACCTTGAATGTGTTTCATGGGATTTTATGTGATAGACCAACACAAAGTAGCTTGAAATTTTGTGGTGGAAGGAAAATTATACATTATAATTATACATTATAGTTTGTTTGTTAAACATTTTAACAAATAAAAGTCTGAAAAAGTGTGTCCCCTTAATCTGCTATACCGATAAATAAAATCTGGTGCAACGACCTGTGAGTAATTTACCTTCAGTATAATTTCACCTGTTCTGTGAAAGCTACAGCGGTCGTCAGATAACATTAGTGAATAAACAGCATCATGAAGACCAGGAAACACAGCAGACAGGTCTGGGAGAAAGTTGTGGGGGAAGTTTAAAGCAAAGTAAGGCTATAAAAGAAAGTTCCAACCTGTTCCAACATCTCTCAGAGCTCTGCTCAGTCCTCATCTGACAATGAAAAGAACATAGCACAACAGTAAACCTACTACAGTATGGCTGCCCTCCTAAACCTTCAGGCTAAGGAGAAGCCGGCATGGAGCCTATGGTAAATTTGGGAGGACCTGCCAACATTCACAGCTCAGGTGGGAGAATTTGTTGACAGGAAAGTGGCAAGATTGAATAAACCCCCTGAATACACTCAGCCAATGTTGTGGTGATGCTAAAGATGGATGGAGCTGAAAACATGACAATACTGGAAGAAACATTCCAGCAGTCCAGCGACCCTAAACAGCCAGAGCTACAATGGTTGAAATCAAAGCATGTTCACCTTTTGGCAAGGTAAAAACTTCGGTCTCTAGGTATAGAAGGCTGTTAGAAACATACTCCAAAAGACCTGCAGCTGCAATCACAGAGAAAAGCGGTTCTATACACTATTAATTCAAGGAGGCCATGTATTATTTTCCTTCCACTTCATAATCATGGACTACTTTGTATTGGTCTACCACATAAAATCCAAATAAAATCATTGAAGTTAGTGACTATAATGTGAGAAAAGTTCAAGGGGTCTAAATATGTTTGAAAGGTGTTGTAGAAGGACAAATCAGAAAAACAAAGTAGCTTAAAACTGGTAACAACCATCATTCCTCTGTTGTAGTAATTTCAAACCTTTATGTAGATCACAATAAATATGTGTGAAAACTGCATTGTTTAACTGATTGCTTATTTCATTCATTCAGTGATTACAGAGGAGGAAAAAAGAGAAAAGATAACATTAGTTGTGTAATCCAGCTCCCCTCCTCCTCTACATCCTGCATTAATCCAACACTGCAGCTTTATTTTTCTTACAAATTTACTCATGTCTTATTTTCTACCAACTGATTAAAACGTGAGGTTTAAATCTGCAGACGTAATATTTAATTTTGCATTACAGCTAGGTTTCTACATAAAAATATGTGTATTACTATGTCGTTCTTGCACATGCATGCGTTGCTCCCAACAC
>NC_061804.1:2587500-2647500 GCF_021462225.1 Girardinichthys multiradiatus
CACTTTCACCCTCTTCGCTACATTCTCACACTACTCTCCAATTTTGCATTATTTGCTGTTATTTCAGTTTTTAACTTTGTTCTCTCTTTTCTCTTCCTAGAAGCTACACCTGTGTCTACTCGTGACACCTTTCTGGGGAGGGGAATTGTCCGAGCTTCTGCTGGCAACAACTTAATGCTCACCCTCTACCGATTATCCACATGGCCCTGTCTTTTAGTGTTTAACCCTTTCTCTCTCCTAGACATGGCTACTGACTGAGCTTCTACTGTGACTAACTCTATGTGCTCTCTTTCAGACTCTAACCTTGAAAACTGGCTCAGAGTTTATCTGTTCTTTCTTTCTAGATGAAACGACTAAAGGAGCTACATCCATTAACATTTACTATTCCTTCCCATAGAAAGTACTCCTGGATCAGTGCTTCTGTGTTCTCTTTGTGTCTCTGCTCTATTCTCTCAAACCCCCAGTCGGTCGTGGCAGATGGCCGCTCACAATGAGCCTGGTTCTGGTTCTACTGGAGGTTTCTTCCTGTTAAAAGGGAGTTTTTCCTCTCCATGAGGGATTATGACGGATTGCTGCAAAGTCAACGCCAGTGACTGTCCACTGTCTCTACATGCTCAACCAGGAGGAGTGAATGCTGCAAGTCACTGACTGGATGCAATCTGCTGGGTTTCCTTAGACAGAAAAACTTTTTATCCAGTTTGAATAAATAACTGAATCTGACTGTACTGTTCAATTGTGAATTGGAATGTATGTACCTGACTTTTGTGAAGTGTCAACATGTATTGGGAATTGGCGCTATATAAATAAACTGAATTGAATTGAATTGAGAAGAACTACTCCTTGATAAGACACAGACATGTTGCCCTGAATCTAAAGGTCTTAGATAAACAATACTGTATTTTGTTTTAAATTAAGTCCTAATGTAATGCATTTTTACACCCTTAACTTAAAACTGCTTCATTTAGTGTTACATGCTTAAACTTACCATTTACTTTTCCATCTTTTCTCCCCCCTCTGTCCACCCCTTTCTCTTCCTCTATTTCAGTAAACCAATGGAGATCCCTCCCAGTAATCCCCTAGATCAGTGCACCCACCCCCTACATCTTGGTCCTCCTCTGCTTATTAGATCAGGCCCTCTGTCAAAAAGCAGGGATCAGGGGCCTCATTGTTTGGCCCCTGATTAAGAGCTTCTCACCCCAGAGGATCAGACCTTTAAACTAAGTAGAGAAGTGGGAGTCGGGGGTAAGAATGAGAGAAGATCTTTCTTTCCTTTTGTCTTGGGGGGGTGTCTTATGGGTCACATTGTTGCCGTTCTCAAAGAAGGTTTCTTTTTAAAGGTCGGCTGGATTTGGAGAACAATGGGATGTTAGATGATGAGGGATTTAAAATTTAAGCGCATACTTTGAGGCGTTATACTCCTCTGGAGTTTGGAGATGTTGCAGTCCATCAATGAATGTGATAACATTTTAATATACACAGATAATTTATACACTGTCAAAATTAATTTCTTAAACATACAGAGTTTACACTTAGAAAAGGTTGAACAGAGAAATGCTTGAACAATATACAGAATAAATAGTATAGGTTGTGGCTCATTTATAGCATCAGTTATGGAACCAAGAGGATGTTTTGGGCCCTGTGGAGTCCAATTTTAAAGGGTACATATGCAAAATCTAGTTTTGTAGCCTTTAGATATATTTTGTTGTGTACATTGAGTCTGTAGGAGTGCAGAAAAGTTGAATTTAGTCTCTCCAGGTGTTGCAGAGATATCTTCATATTCTGTTTGGGTCATATTTTTCAGTCCATTCAGTTTTCTAATTCACCTGTTACGTTGTTCCAATTGTTACGTCACAGTATTTGCTCCAAAACAGCTAAATAAGGTCATGGACTTTCAGCTGATCAATTTCACATATCTGCCATATTTATTTCTCGCTGCGATTTTGTGGTCCAAGCTCAAGTATGCCTACGCTGAAAGAAGATAAGTTCGGTTCGGTTGTTGGGTGTATTAACCCACACAATTCATTCCACCGTCCCCCAGCCTCAGAAACTCTTCAAAGAGCCTGGTTAAATTTTTATTTTTCGTGGAAATCTACCCACATCAGTAGGGAAATTCCTATTTTCCCCACTTCAAGGACGAGTGCCTTCAGCAACCTCTGCTAGTATCAAGAAGGATTTGCTGAAATACTTCATCTGATTAAGGAGTCAGTTCCTTTTCTCTATGGAAACGACGGACACAGTAAAGCGGTAAGCTCCAAATAACGCTAAAATTACAACAAACTTTATTTTAGACATGAATTTATTGTGTGTTGATATGATGTCCTGGCCGTTGTTTTGATAGCAGTAGCATCGTGCCATCTGCTTGTTAGCTCTGTGTGCTGCTTTTAGCTTCTTGAGGACAGAACCGTACTGCATGTTTTGACTACTATTATTACATAAACAGTTTTGCATTGTTTTTGCCATTTTAGTCCTGTTTCTGCCGCGCTAGATAATTTTTATTAAACTACAAAAATGGCAGAACGGGTCAAAGTGGAGGTTCTTTGACCTGGTGGGGGGACGGGCGGTGAAGTGCCTCAATAGCATTTAAAGAGACGGCATCAAAACAAGTTGTTCTCAGACACACCTCAGAACAGGTAAAAGAGGGAACTGTGGAGCTTCAATAACAAGGAATTCAAACCAAAGTATTGCAGTTCCACTTTATATAGACCACAACTGAATGATTTAAAAGTGAAAAGAAAGGATTTAAAAGCATGATATGTCCTCTTTAAATTACATCTTGAGAACATCCTTTTAGGGTGTCGTATCTTTATCGATGGGAACCTGTCCTCATTATAGGCATGGGATGTGGGTGGTTCTGATCATCTTTTTGTAGTGAACAAAAGTTATTGGCATGAAGTTCGAGTCCTTCCAAGTTAGTTCCTTCTTTGATGAAGTGATTACTGCTATTAACTGGACTTATCAGGTTTCTCTTCATCTTTAACTTCCTGTTTGATCCATAAAACCTTTGCTGAAAATGTATTTATTATTTATCTTTTCTTTAAACATTAAAAAAAATCCTGAAACTTAAAAAATGTCAAGATCTTGTTCTTTTCGGTTATTATCCATATCTCAGGTTCTTCATCCCTCATATTTGTTGCTCTCTGTCTCTGAGCATTCAATATTTTATCATCAGAGTTCAAGAAACATCCTGATTGTGGGTTAAATATAGGCTTTTCAAGCTCCATAGATTGAGCATTTTTAAAATTATTATTATTTAAATTAGCCACTTTCTTATTATTTCTCACCATTTAATATAGTAGATTTTCCAGTAGATTTAGAGGGAATTTCAACATAAATTCCTTCAAATTATTATGATCAGATTCAGTAGAAACATCAACTATTTGATTTCAGTTAACTCTGCTAATAATGGGAATCGTTTCATGCCTTGAAAAGAATAAAAGGAGGGTGGGATTAATTTTATCCACAGATTAACACTGAAGAGGGAGATAATTCAATTCATTTCAATTCAAAAATACTTTATTAATCCCAAAGGGAAATTAAATGTTTTTATAGCTCATATTATGAAGGTTTTTTCAAAGAGTCGTTGTAGATGCTGATGGCTGTGGGCAGGAAGGATCTCCTGTAGCGCTCCGTCTTACAGCAGATCTGAAGAAGCCTCTGACTGAAGACACTCTGTTGTTGTAGGACAGTCTCATGAAGAGGATGCTCAGGGTTCTCCATAATGTTCTTCATTTTATGAAGAATCCTTCTTTCCACAATGATCTCCAGAGGTTCCAGAGGAGTCCCCAGAACAGAACCAGCCTTTTTTATCAGCTTGTTGAGCTTTTTTAAGTCCCTGGCTCTGATGCTGCTTCCCCAGCAGATGATGGTAGAAGAGATCAGACTCTCCACAACAGACTTATAGAAGATATGCAGCATCTTGCTGCAAACACCAAAGGACCTAAGCTTCCTCAAGAAGTACAGTCTGCTCTGTCCCTTCTTGTAGATGGCTTCACAGTTGCATCTCCACTCTAGTCTGTTGTCCAGGTGAACACCGAGGTATTTATACTCCTCCACCACCTCCACTTCTTCTCCCACGATAGAAATAGTTTTTGACTTATTCCTGTTTCTATTAAAATCTACAATCATCTCCTTTGTTTTAGTCACGTTCAAAATGAGATGATTGTTTCCACACCATGCCACAAAGCGGTCCACCACCTTCCTGTACTCAGCTTCTTGTCCATCTCTGATCCACCCCACAACTGCAGAATCATCCGAGTATTTCTGCAGATGAACGGAGTCTGTCTTGTACTGGAAGTCTGAGGTGTATAGAGTGAAAAGGAATGGTGAGAATACAGTCCCCTGTGGTGCTCCTGTGCTGCTGACTACCTGGTTAGACTCACAACCCTTCAGTCTCACAAACTGTGGTCTGTTTGTCAGGTAGTCTTTGATCCAGGAGATTGTTGAGGCCTCCACCTGAGTCTTCTGGAGTTTCTGACAAAGCAAATAAGGTTGAATTGTATTAAATGTTCTGGAGAAATCAAAGAACATGATCCTCACAGTGCTGCTGGCTTTGTCCAGATGACAGTGGGTTTGTTGAAGCAGGTGTATGATGGCATCTTCAACTCCAACTCCACAGTGATAAGCAAACTGAAGGAGGTCCTGATAGTTTATTGTTTGCGTACTTAGGTGGATCAACAGGAGTCTCTCTAGGACCTTCATGATGTGGGATGTCAGGGCAACAGGTCTATAGTCATTGACCTGACCACACATCTCTGATATTGTTTTGCTGGAGCTTGCTCTCCAGCTTCTTCTTGTACACCTCCTTGCTGTCTCTTATCTTGACTTTAAGTTGCTTCTGTATTCTCAATAATTATCTGTCTCCCTCTCTGAAGGCTCTCTTTTTCTTGTTAAGCAGGTCCTTCAGGTCACTGGTGATCCAAGGTTTGTTGTTAGGGAAGCATCTCAGTGTTCTGGTGGGGATGATGTTATTCACACAGAAGTTTATATAGTCGGTTACACATTCAGTCATGGCATTTATGTCCTCTCCATGTGGCTGGCACAGTGCATCCCAGTCTGTAGCCTCGAAACAACCTTGCAGAGCTTCTTCAGCTTCCTGTGACCATTTTCTCACAGTCCTCTTTATTACAGGTTGCCTCTGAACAAGGGCTTATATTTCAAGCAGAGAAAAACAAGATTGTGATTTGATTTGCCTAGAGGAGGTCTTGCTGTAGAGATGTGTGAGTCCTTGACATTTGCATAAAACAAATCCAATGTTTTGTTTTCTCTGGGAGACCAGCTGACAAACTGTTGAAATGTTGGAAGTGTAGCACAGAGTGAAGCGTGGTTAAAATCACCAGAAATTGCCACAAAAGCATTGGGGTTTTGTGTTTGTAGCTTAGCAACAACTGAGCTGATGGCATCACATGCAGGGTCAGCAACAGCGGAAGGTGGAACATAAACTGTTGCCAAAATAACACTGGTGAACTCTCTGGGTAAATAATATGGACGAAAACTTACGGCCAACAGTTCAATATCTGGACTGCAGAGATGACACTTCACAGTAACATGTCCTGGATGACACCATCTGTTGTTCACAAGTACTGCCAGTCCACCTCCTTTACATTTGCCGCTCTTCTTTAAATCTCTGTCTGCTCGTATGGTTAAAAAGCCCAGCAGAGAGATGCTGGAGTCGGGGATATGATCCTGCAGCCATGTCTCAGTAAAACACATGATACTGCATCCCCGGTACTCTGGCTGGGTCCTTTGTAGGGCTTGGAGTTCATCCAACTTGTTTCCCAACGATCTCACATTGCCCATCATTTAATTCAATTCAAAAATACTTTATTAATCCCTAAGGGAAATTAAATAATCATAATCGTTGGAGACAGAAGAGATGGTTTGAACTTCCTCCTTCTCTCTCTTTTCTTAGCTCCTGCTCTGCATCCACGGCGTCTCCTTTTCAACTGATCAGGAATTTGGGGTTGTAGCTGAAGTATTATTTGAGCTTTTGAGATATTAATCAGCTGCTTCCGGTTTTAAGAAACAACCCCGTTGCCATGGCAATGCATCATAACAAATGTCCAAAAGTAGAAAAGTATTAAGAAAAATCCTCCAAGCTGCACAGGATCCGACACCGGAGAGGACAGTCGTCCAAAAAAAAATCAACTGTATCCACCACAAGAGGAATAGTTCCCAAAAAAGAATAAATCAGAATCAAAAGTAACAGAGCTACTCCAACCTGCTGCCACCTTGAGCGGCGCAATTCTAGAATTCAGTGCTGAGATTAACACCCCAGTTTGCTTTTCCCAAACAGTTTCTCAGTCCCGCAGGAATGCAGCGTCCCTGTCCCTGATGGACTACTTTGTGTTGTGCTAGAGTATAAAGTAGTCCATCAAACTAATGTCTTTCGTTTGGGTTTAAGTCCAATAGAATGTGGGTCTGGTTCTGAATGAGAGCCCAGTCTTTACACCTATTTCCACAATAAAGCAGTCTGTGGTGAGCACAGATGTCCAGAATATACAAATAAACAGAAAAATATCAGCGCACACAAAATCTAGATATGTATTTCTAGATTCTAAATTCAAATGTGACTGACTTTGAAATCTAAAAATATTTAGAAATTAGGTTTTATATTATAAAATCTTGACAGATTTTGTTTCATGTCAAGTACTGTAAGAACCTCTGGAGAGAGATCAGTGAAGGTTTGACAGATTAGTTTTGAGGATCTGTAATGAAAACACATGAATAGCAGGTCAATAACAGGCAATCTGGTCATACGTTTACATACATCCCAAAATATCATAAATGGGCATAAATGTCAATATGTTAGAGCTTTTAATGACTTATTTAAAGTTTTTATTTCCTCCGAATGGAATAATACAATAAGGAACTTTAGTGAATATTTCAGTGAAATAGCAGTTTGGTTTGGCTTGCTTTTTATGGGTTTCCCTTAAGCTTACAGGGTCAAAATAAACATTATTTACAGTCTAAATACAAACATACAACCCCAAAAATATCTGCTGTGTTTCTTAGCAAGTAGCACCTTGATCACAATTTTTTTTCAGCCATCAGTAAACCTTTGGTATGATTCTCGCTGGATAAGTGAGCGCTGTTCTCATCAGAATTTGTAGAGTTCATTGAAATTTGTGGTTCTCCTGTGCAGCTCGGTTTTTTGGCTAAATCCACAAATGGGGGGTTTTCACATGACGTTGCGATCATGTGACTGCACCTCGGGATCGCCATCTTGGGTGGCAGCTGGAGCCTGTTTTGTTTTTTAGCGTTGTGGGTTATGCTGCGTGTGGTGGTCCAAACCAACGTTCATTCTACCGTCTGCCAGCTGTGATAGAAAATCAGTGTCAGAAAACAGAAATACTGAGTGTGTGGCTGAGTCGGATGTCCAGGGCAAATTTAGACGGCTTAAATCTCACTCACGCCCGAGTGTGCAGTGCACATTTTGTGACAGGTAAATAAATAATGTTTATTGTCTACATTTATTGCAATAATATTCCAGAAAGTAGTCTGCCAAGGCCTTGATTATTAAAACAAGAGGTTTTAAGACATTCTTTCATTCATTTTCTATACTGCTTATTCCACAGTGGAGCTGGTGCCTATCTCCAGCAGTCTACAGGCAAGAGGCAGGGTACACCCTGGACAGTTTGCCAATCCATTGCAGGGCAACACAGAGGCACACAGGACAAACAACCATGCACACACCTATGGGAAATTTTAGAAAGACCAATTTACCAAACAGTCATGTTTTTGGACTGTGGGAGGAAGCCAAAGTACCTGGTGAGAACCCACGCATGCACAGGGAGAACAAGCAAACTCCATGCAGAAAGACCCCTGGCTGGGGGTTGAACCCAGGACTTTGTTGATGCAAGGCAACAGTACTACCAACTGCGCCACCGTGCAGCCCTATGGGTTTTAAAACACTATATATATATAAAATCACAAATGTTTATATCTTTAAAGTGAAAGTGCAAATAAAATAAATTAAATATTTATTCACGTTGGAGTATATTCGGGTGTGTTGGTCGGGATCGGGACGGGCTTTTATGGCCGTCGGCCCGGGTCTGGTCGGGCTGGATTTTATGAGCTCGATCTATACTCAACCCCCAGCTACAGTAATACCAGTCCACACATGCAACATTTTTTCTCATGCATAAAATTATAAAATCGGGGACATTTATGGAAAGCTTAACCTGAGGACAGCTAGTCTAAAACGGGGACTGAAATCGGACATTAGGGACATTTGTTCACCGTAGTAACAGACCAGTAATATTGGAAATGTGTTTCACTTGATTAAATGAACAATATATAGATGAAATGCAAGCATTATTTTAAGCAATATTTCCTCAATAATAATCATAAAGAAAGAAATATATAACGATCCCTAACGGACTGTCACATATTTTAAAGTGTTTTAAAACTTACCCTTCCTTCATTGTTGATATGTGCGGCCAATTGTCTGGATTTGCGCTAAAGAAACCAACAGGCAGTACATATGGATCCTTCTTGTTGATGACTGCAATTTCTTTAGGTACATGGCCTTATCGGGAGGCTGTAACGAATCTAGATAGTTATCCAAGATCGAAAAAGTATGCGATGTTGCAATGTTGTGAGGGGCTGTGAAGCGACACGGAGCCACCCAAGATGGCGGAACAGGAGTGAGCCGGGGACTTCAGTGACGTCAATAAAATTGGTCCATTTTCTGTCAAGACTGAGGTCAGGGCTTCATAGAGGACATTCCAGAAGCCTGCTTTATGGTTTCTATATGCAGTTTTACTGTGTGTTTGGACTTGTTCTGTTAGAATATGCAGATATGTTCGAGTTTTAATCATCTAGCTGTTGATTTGAAGTGAAGTTGAAGAATTTAGATACTCGTCATAGCTTTATCCGTCTTCTGTAATCAGGGTTCTCGCCAGTAGCGGGTCGCTACGCTGAAAACTTTCACTGCTACGCTGAAATTAGGCCGCAACGCTTTTTTTCATGAGCATGGCGGCCCTTTGACTGACATCTGGGCTCCCTCTCCGTGTGGATTTCATGTCGGCTGTAGCACATGGACTCAGTATGCTCCCGCTTCCTTTCACCTTCTAAAATCATGTCAGCTTTGAAGGGTGGGTATAAACGCCACCATATCATGACGGGCCTGCAGAAGAAAATCCCCTCCCGTTACACTCATAAAAATTCCTGGTGAGAACCCTGTGTAATCCATCAGTTTCAATGGCAGTGAATGAGCCCTAGAGCATGATGCTACCACCACCATAACCAGCAGCTGGTATGGTTTTTAGAACTGAATGTGTTGTTCATTGATAGAAGTTTTTAAACTTTAACATTTTGAGTTGTATGAATGAATGTGTGCATGGTTGTTTGTGTGTTGCCCTGTGATGGACTGGCGACCTGTCCAGGTTGTACCCCGCCTCTTGCTCACAGACTGCTGGAGATAGGCACCAGCTTCCCCGCGATCCACTATGGAATAAGCGGTAGAAAATGACTGACTGACAAACATTTTGGGTTTTCCAACTTGTTAAAGGGCTATTCCAAACTAGGTTTTGGAAAGGATGAAGCAGGCTAACAGTAAGCTTCTGGAAATAGCTGTACTAAAGTTTTGGCTCTCAACCATATTGAAAAATGGTGGGTTATGCTTAAAAGCCACATCAGTTCCAGGAAACCAATTCCACCAACTGTGCCAAAGAGAGTGGTCGAAAAGCACTGGACAATTTCTGTTTTTGGACCATTCTCTGTAAACTAGAGAGATACAGGTGGTACACATGGAATACAAATGGACCCACACTTTTTGAATTTCTATTGACTTTTTCAAGGCACTGTTTTTTCTTTCAGCCACAATATGGTAAACTAATCCAAAACAAATAAAATATAGGCTTTGTTTTGCCCCCTTATCTGTCTGTATGTAAATGATTTGAAATGCAAATTCATCCTTTTTGTTCAGCACAAAGTCACTGGAACCTTTTACCAGTTTAACTGGGACATTTAGGCTATGCTGTAAGTTGTGAAATCTACGCTTTTATAGCATAGCCATCTTATAATTTAAAGTTTATTTAGTAGTTGGTCAGTCATTTTCTACCACTTATTCCATAGTGGGTGACAGGGAAGCTGGTGCCTATCTCCAGCAGTCTATGGGCAAGAGGTGGGGTACAACCCAGACAGGTTGCCAGTCCATCACAGGGCAACACACAAACAACCACGCACACACTCATTCACACACCTAAGGGCAATTTAGAGAGACCAATTAACCTAACAGGCATGTCTTTGGACTGTGGGAGGAAGCCGGAGTACCTGGTGAAAACCCACGCATGCACGGGGAGAACATGCAAACTCCATGCAAAGACCCCCGGCTGGGAATTGAAGCCAGGACCTTCTCGCTGCAAGGCAACAGTACTACCAACTGCACCACCGTGCAGCCCTTATTTTGTACTGCTCGTAATTTCCAAGCTACACTCAGCTGATGAGTACAGGATGGAGTGAAGGCCTTGCTGAGGGACATGTTACTGTTAGTGGTTGTGCAGGGCGGATCAGAGCTCTCCCTGCTTCATGCTTCTAGCAGAAATCCGAATTTAAAAAAACGTTCTTGTCATTTGTTTCCCACCCCAGACAAAGGAATCCAGTCCCTCCACACCACCATCATAAATGTCTCAGTTCAGAGGTTGACAGCTCAAGCTTGATTCATTTTCACGCATGTACATATTTGGAATAGAACCCTGTCAAAAACAATTACCTTGGTCCCTGCAGGATTTCACCCAACCCCCTTGACCCATCCTCCCCCCCACCCCCCAAGAGGCGTCTGCTGTCAGGACTGCTCGGATGATTTTCCGGAGTCGGAGTGTCCACATCTGTGCCTTATTAGCACAACAATAAGGTCCCAGCAGCCCCCGACTTAATGAGAAAGCATCTTCAGTTTGGACTTGAGGACCCTATTTAACAAAGATGCCATACATGCAGCAACAACAAGAGTTTACCCTCAACTCCATTAGGTGAAAATCATCTGCAAGAATGATTTCGGATTAAACTCTCAAAGTATAAACCGGTAGAACTGTTCGTTTGTGATCTAACCTAGACAGTAGAGTCAACTGCAAAACTACAGGATCATAAAAGCATCACCAGCCTCCAGAGTTAGAGGACAAACTCAACCCTGTAATGTGCTTCCACTGGCCCTTTCATTGTTTCTCCAATCTCAAATTAACAGAAAACTTTCCCATCTGTGCAGCCTGTTGTTAGGGTTGCCTCAGAAGGCTTTTATGTAAATGAATGATGAAATTACACAGGAGATGCTCACAGATGCATAAACATAGAACGTACAGCATGCTGGTGTTTAATTGATGCTGTCAGAGCAGCAGATGTGCAGACAACAGCTCTTTTTCTCACTGCAGCCTCAGTTTGTATGCATGTTCTGATTCTGGATTTACTCAGCCAAGACCCTCCTTGCATATTCATTTTTTTTTTCATGCAGAAGAGTAAAAGGTATTTACTAAGTAACAAACTAACAAGAAAAGTCCACATCTAAATCTTTAATAAGCTTTACATGAATCACAAACACATTATTTCCTTTTAATGGTACTGATGCATAAAAGGCCTTAAGGTGAATTAATCTTTTATTGCAGTAGCATAATCTCATACAGAAAAATGCATGATAATCCAATCATTAGTTTGAATATCTTTAATTAGTTTGGAAACACATCTTATGTGTTTTGTTTATTATACATGGTGGGTAATAGACAGAACCTTTCTAGTTCTCATGATCTTTGAAAGGGAAACAGGCCCACAGCATCATAGATCTTCTGCCATACTTAACAATGGTAATGAGATGATTTTTGATTATTTTTACAGCAGACCCACCTCAAGTGTTTGCTGCTAAAAAGCCAAACAGGAAGGTACATTTCTACTGCAGAAAGCCTTTCTGGAACCAGGGTAGTTTTCTGGGTCCATTTTTCCATCCCCCCGTCGGTTCCGCTGGAGGAACCAGGACCAAATCAGAGTACGGGGTAAAAATCTACCCCAGAAAATGGCTCTGGTATCAGAGGTAGGGCTGCAGTTCACATTTTCTGTTGACTTCAAATTACACAACAGGAGTTCTGTCATTTTGTTTGCAAAGAGTTGCATATAGTTAAATATCAAATGCCAAAAATGGCAAAATGTGTGAAAATGAATAAATCTTTGAATAATCATTTATATACATTTCATATCCTTAATAAATGTAATCAATTAATAAATGCATTTGTTCATAACTATTCAAATATGTCAATATCTTAAATCCATATTTGAATTAAATTTGAAACCAATGTATAAAAGTTTGCATTCATATTAAAATCATATATATTTAGGGGCAATGGTGGTGACAGTGGTAGAAATTTGTCCAGTAACTGGTGGGTTCGAACCCCTGCTCTGTCTGTCTCAGTCGTTGCATCCTTCGGCAAGACACCTGCCTGCTGATGGTGGTCAGAGGGACCGGTGGCCCTGATTGTATGGCAGCCCCACTTCTGTTAGTCTGCCATAGGGCGGCTGTGGCTAAAATGTAGCTCACCACTGTCAGTGTGTAACTATGTATATGAATGGGTGGATGACTGATTATAGTATAAAACGCTCTAGGGTCTCTGGGGACTTGATAAACCCTATACAAGTACAGGCCATTTAAAATTTACTTCAGTAGTTATTTTAATATTTCAGGGTTTAATTGCTTCAGTTTACCATGAAACAATTTTAACAGTCACCTTGGTTCTTCAAATAGACCCTAGTATCTGACAGGTCAATCTGCACCATCAAAATGAAATAAATTGATAATGAGAAGTAGGTAGTTGTCATAATGTATAGAGGTAGGACCCAAATTAAGAGCGTAGTGGAGTAAATTAAAAAGGTTTAATAATAAACTAATTTACAGGAAAGCCAGGAACAGAAACACAGGCAGGTGTGAGACATGGGCAGGAGGTTAACAGGATCGTGGAATCAACAGACATGGAGCCAGGTTGCAATCAGGAGGAACCAGTGGAGAATAATGAAACCAGGGAGTATAAGTATTGAGGTAGGGTGGAGAATGGACCAATGAACACAGGGAGTTAATCAGAGGGGAATCAGGATCTGCTGGAGGGAGAGAATGTGCAGGCAACTGAAGGAGGGAGGATAACTGACACAAATGAACAGGGAATTCTGGGGGATAACCAAAACATCTAAGTGAACAGAAGTAAACCCTAACCTAATGGAAACTATCTTAACCTCAACAGGGAGGAACAGATGTACAAGGAAATACAAACTAAAACATTGAAATGTTTTATGATTGACATGTTCAATCTTTTCTCCCTCTTTTGCAAAAACAATCTGTGTATATATATATATATGTATATATATATATATATATACATATATATATATATATATATGTATATATATATATATATATATATATATATATATACATATATATATATATATATATATATGTATATATATATATATATATATATATATATATATACATATATATATATATATATATATATATATATATATATATATATGTATATATATATATAAACTAGAAACCCAATTGAGAGCAAAGTGGAACTAAAGTCAAACTCTTTGTGTGCACAACCTTGTCAAATACAGCTGATTCAGACATATTTGTGCCAATTGTAATTAATTAAGTAGTTATGTACGTATTTTTGTTTTATTGAAATGTGAGATGTTTGGCCTTTCACGGTGAAATCTGATCCAACTTTAATACAAATAGTCAGCTTCATTAAATCATAAAGCCCCAACGACCAAAACCCAACGAGGCCATCCTGATCAGGCAAGGACAGTGGGGAGGAATCACTTCATTATAACAGGATAAAAACTTTCAACCCAGGCTTGGTATTAGAGATCCTCTGCCATGTCTGGCTGGGGTGTAAGAGGACATCGAAGAGACACAAGCATTGAGCCAGGTGTACTTTCAATGGAAAAGAAAGAGAGGGAATAGAGGGAGAACACAAAGTTTACATGGAGTAAAGGTAATAGAGTGTGAAACAGTGGTCTTTAATTTTAGACCTATGATCTCCCCTTTTATCTACCCTCAGAACTTTACTGTCCCTTTGGGGCAACTAGATTTTCAGATACTTACACAATATTTCATGCGGGAAGAACTTGCAGGGTCCATTTCTCCAACAATGTCATCAGAGAATTGGAAAGTGGGATTTGGCCGAACAAATCTGGCTCGTTTCAGAGAAAGCTTACTTGTACTCAAAACAAAATCCTTTTAAAATCCTTTCAAATCCATCCATCCATCCGTCCGTCCTTCTGTCCATCCTTTTGTCCATCCATCCATTTTCTATACCCACTTCTTCCGCACAGGTTCCTGAGCCTTTCAAATCTGTCCAGACAAATAATATCAGGTTGGATAATAAATTATGTGGCACTGAAGTTAATTTTTGAAACAAAGCTCATCTAAAAGAAGGAGGAAAATGATGTTTGTTCACAAAAATTACTTCATATAAAATGCTCTAAGGCTTTCTAATGTGTCTGCACATTTATTCCTCCTGCCAAGAAGATTGGAGACCTATTTTCATGAACATATGGGTGATTTAGTCTCCTCAAATGTGTACATAACAATGCGCTTCATGTTTCTGCTTCTGGTCGAGGAGTTGCTTCTAATTAAAGCTTGATAGCTCAGCTCAGTGCATTTGTCTTCACTGTAAATCTGTGGTGAGGCAATTCTCAGAGATGCTGAGATTGTTTTAATTAACAGAAACAAAACGTCGGGTGTCTCCAACAGTATTTTATTCCCATTTAAGAGGCCAGAAGCTGAAAGTTCAAAGTCAAGCTCAGCTGATGGACCGAGCAGAGTTTACTGTCTCCTCCTCTGGTTGTAAATGGTCAATTAATCTAAATCTCTCTGAGTTTATTGGTCTCCATTAGCTAAATGAGACCAGGCCTCCTCTCCCTCCTTTAGGGTTGTAAAATAAAAGAAATGGTGTTAAAAAAAAGGAGACTTGCTGATTGGCGCTGGCGCCCTGTGTGGCCTTAGAGGAATGAAGGGAAGGTGGCAGCTGGGTTTCTCTGTCAGAGGGAAGTTTTATGAGTCCCTGTAATCACCAGGCGTTAAACTCAACAATTAGGAGCTGCTATTTTGTCACCGGTTTATGGCGAGAGGCGAGCTTGCCGCTCCGTTAGCACAGCAGGGCGGGAGGATGGTCTGAGCCGGGCTATTTGTTGGAATTCAAACACTAAAGCTCATCAAATGTTTCTGGGTTTTACAAAGGATTTGATAAATATACTAAATGACAGAACACCTGAGGATTAGCTACACAGTTTAGACATATATTCTGCTAATCAGCTGTAAATCCTGCTGAGGATCACCAACCTCAGCAGGATGCTATGCAGAAGAAAACACTGTTCCATTGTTACTCTTGTTTTCACATTTTTAAACTTCAATGCATTTTTTCATGAAGCTACATTACTTAAAATACACCAGCCAGAAAAAAGACAAGGTTAGCTGGATAAGAGCAGACACTTAACACAGATGCATAACATTTCTTAAATCCAGAGGCCCAATGCTGAGTCTGATATGTCTCGGAAGTAGGAGCTAAGTGCTGGAAATCACACCACACCCAAGTTGAGACCGTTCATGTTGCAAGTTGGAAAACACATATATGTGGGTGCGGCAGCCATGTTGGGTACTACACTCAAGGTGGCTCATCCAGCTCCGAATTTCCCAGTCAGAATTCCCACTTCAGGGCATTTCTTTGTTATATTTTTGGCTGAGCGCTTGAAAGATTCGGATACAAAGAGACCTCATCGTCAAACCCTTGCTATCATTAATTTAAGCATACAAAAACTGCTAATAAGTTAGTTTAACAACGACATGGTGACAAAACTCCATTAACCATTTATGGCTGTTTAAATCTCCTGTTACAGCTCTGTTATTATTATATATAGGCAATTATTATATGTAGGAAATACTATTTATGATCAACTTTGGGAAACAGCTGTCTTAATCTGATGGTTAATGAGGGTATCAGAGTAAAGCCCGCATGACAAAGGTTTTTATGAAAATCTTTCTGGCAGCGTAGTACTTTTGATAGCAAGTGCTGCCATACTGACCTTTTAAAACACTAGGACAACATGACTTGGAGTTTCTTGTCAGGAAATTTTCAGAAATGCCCCTTGAAGTCAGACTTCCAAGTGGAAAAGTTTTTATTCCAACCCCAACCTCAGAAATCTAATATGGCTACTTTACACATCAAACTTTGTCAAAGTTACAGTAAATGAGTTTATTTGCACTTTTATATTCAACAATATGAATGCTGCAGCTGTAGGATGCAATTAACAAAAAAAAGAAAACATGTAATGAATGGATGAAGCAGTTCTGGGCTAAATGTTCTCTTAAAACAAATTTAGCTTGTGTTTTCTTGTAGGTCTAACCATTCGCACTTTCTCTCAGTTGTTATAGTTCTCAGCCTATTTTTTAAATTTATTGGCAACAGAATCAGGACAGCATTTAAAAGTTGTAGAAAAACCCATATAAATGGCTCACTATTCTGATTTCTGGAGGAAGAAATGAGCATAGGCATGAGCAAAATCAGCTGCAATATCGTAATCCCTACCTTGGAAAGTAGATTGAAAGGAGACTGATTTGTTTTAAAAAAAGTTTTAGCAAATCAGTTTTTCTGTTCAAAGATTCCTTTTATAGGTGGACAAGGGGTGGAAATGCAACAGGTTATACCAATTTGCAAAACTGTGTTGTTGAGAACAGCAACTAAACCATTTAGGATGTTGTGCCCTGGGGCCATCACTGAGAGACACCAGTGTATTAGTACTTTAAACCTGACACAGGACCAAATCAATAATAGAAACCACATTTGTTATTAACTTAGTACATTATCACATTATTGCACAAAGCTGCAGTTGACAGGTGATAAAAAGGTAGGCTCAACAATCACATTGTTTCAGCTTTTCAGATCTGATGCTTTTTGACTTCTTTTGTTATGCTGTACTTGGTAGCTACAATAACTCCTCAAATAGACGACACAAACCCAAACCCAGTTAAACAGTTTACTTACAGGTGTAGTTAACTGGGTTCACTGGGGCCTGGAAGGCAGGAATGTTGTAATTAGATGTGTCATTGCTGCAACTCATCAGCCTCGATCAACTGTGTTCAAACTTTGACACAGTCATTGACTCATCTGAAATCACTTTCTTTCTTTCAGTCTGTCTAACCTGACTGTATGTCATCATTCCTCCATCACAGGTCTCAGTAGAGTCTGAACTTGCTGCCTGCTGTCAAACAGAAGCAATGATTAGCATTAAATGAGGCTTTAGAAGGCAAATAAGAAAACGTGCCTGTAGTCCCAGTTCAAGATTTATTCGCTAGTCATGTTGGCCGATCATTTGGACAGACGTTGTGCTCTACATTTAAACTGGAAGATGCTGCCGTCATAGTGTTAAAGGGGTTAGCCATAGATATGAATGTGTTCGTCATGTTAAAGATCTCTTCAAATAAATGTTATCAAACAGAGTTTAAATATGTTCTGACTTTAAAGTAATATTTTGGATACGCTGCTCTGGGGTTGTAGGAAGGGTTATTCGCATTAGACAACATACAAAGCAGTCCTTTTTTAAAGAAAGAGATTGTTTCTAAATGTTCAATTTAATGCCTCGTCCTCGTGCCTTGTCCTGCATTTAGGGCTGCAACTAACCATTATTTTGCTAATCCATTAATCTGTCGACTATTGTTTCAATTAATCTATTAATAATTGGATAGCAAAAAGGTGCTTAATTGGAGATTTGTTTAAAGAATTTGAACCGTGTGAAGCTAAAACTATGCCACTTGAGGAGTTCTGGATAGAGCATATGTATAGACGAAGAAGGTTTTCATCTTAAATGCAAAATGTGTATGTTATTACTGCTCTGAGTGTTTTGCTCTTTCAGCTAATCGCATGTTTTAGAGTCTGTATATTCCAGTTAGGTATTATTCAATTACTAAATTAGTTCACAATTATTTCAATAATCAGTTAATCACGATTAATTTGATTAATTATTTTAGCCCTACCTGCATTCTCCCTGTCACCAGCTGCTCTAGATTTCTCCTTATTCGCTCCCCTTGTTCACTGGTCCATTCTTCACCCTACTTATGTATTTATACCATCTGATTTTCATTGTTCACCACTGGTTCCTCCTGGCTACTACCTACTCCATGTCCTTGCCTCAACTTCCCTGTTTGTTACCTTCTGCATGTCTGTATACCTGCCTGTGCTTTCATTCCCTGTCCCCACCTGTACGTTTACCCATTTTTGAATTATTTAAAGACGTTTCCACTCACCATGTTGCCCCACACACTTGTCTGCACGTTGGTCCTACCAAACCTCAGCAACCTCTGACATAGTGTATTGCGAAAGTCTCCAAATAACTTTTTGAAAACCGTAACTTCTGGTTGTCTGAGAATTTTCTCCAATTGAATAAGGTTGTCATTGTGCTCTGGACGGCTTGGGTTGGTCTTTGGTTGGCTTTCTGCAAAAAGAAAACCCTGAATTAAAAATCTGGGACTGAGTTTTGAGGTTAAGTCATCTGTCTAACTTTGTTCTGACTTTTGAGGCTTGAACCGTATGTCAAAAATGTTGTTTGTTCCTGTTTTTATAACTTTTAGAAAACTTGGCAAACTGAGCAACACAATATCCACTGCTGCGACGGAGTTAATTATTCCTGTGTTTTTATTCCACTTGTATACAGTTATGTGGAAAAAATAGGACACCCTATGAAAGCCTGTATTTAACTGGACATATGGACATAATATTAATGCCACCAATACTGAGAGGTTTAAGTGATATAACCAACAACTAAAACAGAAACAAATAACTTAAAACTTTAAAGTCTTCACATCTTGGCTAACTTTTCAAGGCCAGGATGGTGGCAGAAACACATTCATAAAAAAGGCCATATAGGTTAACTCATCAGGGTCTGTTATCTGTCTTTAAATCAAAACTAAAGGTGGCAGTCACTGCAGTTGTGGTCAATACAATCTGTAACTCTTTTCCAGTTCGTTTACGTTCTGTGGACTCAACAGAGGAAGCAGCTAAAGAGTCATCTGTTTAGGTTGAGATATTAGTAGCACTGAAATGATTCTACTCAATTTGAGCTTTTTACTCTTTTTTTTTTTATTGTATGTGAAATATTACATATATACTGTATATACAACATTAAATGTAGCTGTGATGGACTGGGGACCTGTCCAGGGTGTACTCTTCTTCAGTGACCCATGGAGATAGAAACCAGCTCTCACTTGACCCTACAAGGACAAGCTGTGACGCATGCATATATTTTATTTTAGGGTTTATTTATGTTATTTAGCTGAAATGTACCTTAAGATCTTAAAGGTGCTAACTAAATAAAATGTACATAGTGACTTACTGTTTAATGGATAATCATTGTTGTTCTTTAAATGTTTTACTTCTATTTTCCTCTGTTTTCTTCCCTATCAGTGTTCATTGTGTGCTTTTGGTGTTGAGTGCAGTTGATGGGGCAGAAATGAGGGGCAGGTGTTCAAAACTGTCCAGCTGAACCCCTCCTAAGAGGTGCTTGGGTCAAAGAGGTCAAAGGTCAGGATGCACGTGCGAAGCTACACGTATTTGTGCTTATTTTAGTCTGTAGGTAGATGTCAGTAGGTTTGTATGCATCTCTGCAAGGCTATGGGTGTATAAGGGACATGTCATCGGTGTGTGGAGATCCACAGCTGCGGCACACCTGATTGATCCCATGGGAGAACGAAACAGGAGCTTTTTGTTCTGTCACACAGAGAGCACACACTCTGGTTTGTATTTTGGGGTAGACACACAAACACAGAAGGTATTTAGTGCAGAATCACAGCATTGTTTGAGAGAAGGATTAAGGATTCATAGTCAATGTGGTCTCACTTGGAATCACCTAGCTTTCATCCAAAAAAACAGTTTTCAGACTCTTACCCCACCCCCCCCACCAGACTGTTGCATGTCTGCGTTGAATTTCAGTGCTGTACCAAGATACATGGCATTAATTCATGGGTCTCAAGCTCTGGAGTCCTGCAACATTTAGATGTGTCTCTGGTCCAACAAATCTGAATCAATGGCTGAATTCCCTCCTCAGTGAGCAGATAGGTTCTCCAGGGTCCTGCTAATAACCCAGTTATTTGATTCAGGTGTGTTTAATCAGAGACGTATCTAAAAGCTGCAACACCAGCCCTCAAGGGCCGGAGTTTGGCATTAACTGTTTAACACTCCAGCAATGGTTTTCCACATATCTAATGCTCTGGGATGCATGATGGGATCTCCCACTAAACCAGGCTGCCACAGATTATTCTGTACATGTCAAAAAAATGTATATCAGGCAAATAACACCTGAGTAAAAACAAGAAGCAGTTTTAAAATGATTGTCTTATTTATTAAGGGTTGAAGATCAATCCAAATCAATTGTCCTATAAATTAACTGTGATTAACCACATTTTTTGGGGTTCAGTTTCACTATCCACACCTAGGACTAATTACAGCCAGACCTGTAGAATAAGGAAACCAGTTAAATAGGCCCGTATCATTTTTTTAAAACTTTATTTAGAACAACACAATATTGACACACATCAAGTTGACAAAAAGAAATATGAAGAAAAAAAAACCTTTCTTGAAATTTATTTAGCTCTGTTTTATCTGCTTCTGTTCAAGACTCTGGAGAAAAATGTGCTCCAGAGCACATATTAAAATGTAGGCACAACTGGATGAACGTTTCGCACAGAAGGTTTTACATCCTAAAACTACTTTTTGTGATGAATTAATTGTAGAAAATCAAGTCAGCGATGATCAGAAGTATGCTGATGTTAACCTGGCACATAAAAGCAATCCTACCTTATATCTTTATTCAAGGAAGAGGCTTTATTGCCATTTTACATTTGTGTTAATATGGAAATATTAGGTTCTGATTTAAGTTTCATTTCATTTACTCAATTCCAACAAGTTTCCTGGTTAACTTTGTTCTTGCTAATAAAAGGAAAATTCAGATGATTTAGATCTGTGACCCTGTCAAAGGTTTAGCTGGAAAGTCAGATTTGTACAAACATCTTGTCATTTTCAGCACTAGGGTCAAAACTCCCTCCCTTTATCCCGAGAAAAATGACTGAGCAGAAAGCAATCAGCTGTGGTGTAAAGAGTCAAATCTAAAAATGATTTCAGTGAACCTAAAACCACACATACTGTGCCTGAATCATGCTGAGCAGAGCTGCAGTCCTCAGTATGGAAGCGTTTAAGCTCCTGGCCCGAGTGGTGAACCGTGTTTTCTCGTGGTGCCACGCGTCTTTCCTGTTGGTTTATGGTTGTGTGGTGACATAAGTGATTCCAGGCTCATGACGCAGATCCAGCTTAAGAAAAACATTCGCTTCTTAAACACAGACGTAAAGTTTGTCCTCCTGATAGTGAAGTTGTGGATACTTTGGTTGTGCAATGATGTTTAAATAGAAACTATTGTCTCAGTCCCCCTCTTCAAGTGATATTTAAGATCTTTATTACTGGAAATTGCATATTTTGTTTGATTTATATTTAAAAAGGAACAATAAAAAAACTGTGGCTTTGTACATTCATCAGAGCAAAACAGTCTCACTTTCTCCCAGGAACTCCAGTCATTACATCCATTAATTACCTGTGAAATGGTTCTCAGACAGATGCAGGCCTGCTGCCTTCAGACTGCCAGCAGGAGATCTGGGCTGACACCAAGCCGCCAGGATTGCTCGCCTTAGATTTTATATTTCAGCTTATTGGCACATATATATGCATGTACATATAAAATGCCTTTTTATTTCTTAGTTTTTATGCTTTTTATAAGTTTGAATTTAAGTTCACAATAATATTCATACAAATGTTACTATTCAATGTATTTCTTTGTATTAATAATTTATTCATCCACCATTGTTACTTTATTTGAACTGTCTTCTTACACAGACGCTGAAACACTAACTTCTCTGTAGCACCAGTACAAATTCAAACAACTGGATTTTTTCTTCACTAATAGATGCCAACACTGACTTGTTTATATGTATGTGGGGTTAATATGAATTGTTTTTGGTGAATATATTGCCTAAATAAACCCATTGTAACCTCTATTAGAATATCAGCTACTAATAGGTGCTTAGAAAAGAATGCATTGCATTCTCCAAGCTGTGCAGGAATAGCAAAAGTAGAAAAGTGAGACAACTGCCTCATACTGTTAAAAGTAAAAAGTCCAGTCAAACCATGAGTGTTTGTGGATGTAATCATATTTCCTGAATGGGTGTTATTGCTTTGGTGGTCCCGCTGCATGATTTCAGACGGATGGCCACATATTTGTCTCCAGAAAACTCTGATATAAACAGAGGATCTAATGGTTGCATCAGTGGATACCAATTACGCAGGTCCTGTGGCTGCAAAGCAAGCCCCAATCATCACCACTCCACCTCCGTGCTTTACAGTCACTACAAGCAGCTGTATGTCAAAACCAAAACACTTCACTTTATTCTTGGTGCAAAGAATGTTGTTACAGAAGATCTGTAACTTATTCAGTAGCAGTTTATGCAGTGATTCGCAAATATATTAACACCTCTTAAACCTTTTTTACATTTTGTCACATTACAACCAAAAACCTCAATATATTTCATTGGGATTGTTTGTGATAGACTCACACAAAGAAGTGCTTATTGTGAAATGGAAGAAAAACAATACATGGTTTTATTTTAATTATCTTTTTTACAAATAGGAATCTGAAAGTGTGGTGTGCATTTGTATTTACCCTCTTTACTCATTTACTCTGAAATAAAATTTACTGCAAGTAAAATCATTCAAAACTTTAAAAATTAGTAAATAAATTCCACCTTTGTGTAATTTATAGTTTATACACCCATCTGTTCTGTTTCTGGCCTCAGTGGTTTGTTAGAAAACATTAGAGAACAAACAGCATCATGAAGAACAAGGACCACAGCAGACAGGTTAGAGATGAAGTTTTTGCGAGAAGTTTAAAGTAGAGAAACATCCCAAGCTTTCAACATCTTTGAGAACTGTTCAGTCCGTCATTTGAAAATGGAAAGAGTATTACGACCAACCACATAATTCAATTCAATTCAATTCAGTTTTATTTATATAGCGCCAATTCACAACACATGTCGTCTCAAGGTTCTTCACAACAGTCAGGTTCATACATTCCAATTAATCCTAACAATTGAACAGTGCAGTCGGAGTTAGAATTTTATTCAAATTGGATAAAAAGTTTTTCTATCTAAGGAAACCCAGCAGATTGCATCCAGTCAGTGACTTGCAGCATTCACTCCTCCCGGATGAGCATGAAACTGAGGCTAGGAGGGCATCAATTAGAGAAGCAGAAAGAAACGCCCATGGGAACTGAAAAAGCTGCAAAGATCCACAGCTCGGGTGAATGTGTTGAAAGGGCACCTATTAATTATTCAATCCAAATCTGGGAGTGGCAAGATTGTCAAATTCCTGAAAGAAGACATAAGAAGTTTGCAATCTGCCACAAATAACATAAAAGATACCAAAATGATGAAGAAGGTGTTCTGGTCAGATGAGACCAAAAGTTAAACTTTCTAGCCTACATGCAAAATGCTGTGGCAGAAAAATAACGCCCTGAACACACCATTCTGAATGAGAAACATGGTGGCGGCAGCATTATGCTCTGGGAATGTCTCTTTAAAGCAAAGACAGGGAAGCTGGTCAGAGATGATGGTAAAGGTAGATGAAGCTAAATGAAGAAAGATGCTGCTCCTTGAATTTGTATTTTCCTTGAGCATCTATAGGATTGTTACTGTTATATTCCCTCTCCAATGAAGGGTTAACACACCCGAAAGCTCAAGAGCAGCAACCTCTGTGTTTAGAGAGGTTTATAGCAATCTAGTAAGAAGAAATAATTGATGAATTGACTTATTTTGGCACATTTAGTCCAGGGTTTGGACTTTAAGGCAGGCTTTCTGGAGGATGACGTTTTTATTTTTTTTTTGGCTAAATGCAGCTTCAGACAATCACAGCCCTAGATGGCAAAAGGATATACATATGTGTAAAATTTTTGGTAAAAGAAAAGCATAATTTCTAACTATAAAAAACACTAAATTACATTACATTAGAGGTGCAATTAAATTAATGATCATCTAAAATGCACTGTAATATGCAGTGCTGTGTAACTATTGAACACCGTGAGAAGTGCTCAGGGTAATGTGAAGTAATTTGTAATTAAAGGTCTGAGGCCTCTTTGGCTGAACATGACACACACAAATATAAACTTGCATGTAAAACAAAGACATACTTTGTTTGAGTGTTGAATGACTAGGTTATGAATAAGCACAAAAATGACCACAAGCATTTATTCTTTTATACACAGCAGCCAGCATTCAGTGTGTCCGTGACCACACAAGGAGAAATGTGGCGTTCATGGAAAAACCAACAGTTACAAACATTGTTTAGTTTATTCACAACAATTCTCAAAGCAATTTCTTTTTATTTACTGCAGTTTAGATGTTTTTTTAGCTTGTAAACAATCCAGTGAATTTCTGATCCACATGCAGAGAGAACTCAGATACCTGATGGTTTTATGAGAGTTTATTGTAGGAACCAACAGGTTGGTTTGTAGATCTCTTTATGTCTAGTTCAGCTCTCTCTGTGCTCTCTGTGTTATCCTTCCATCTGTTGCCCTGCTCAGTACTCTCCCTCAGCTGTTCAGCATTGCCCGGATTAGACTCAACCGGTTTCCTTGTCACTAATCACACCTCCTCTATATTTAAGCTCCCTGGCTTTCATTGTTTCTTGCTGGATTCTTCCTCACCTTCTGTTCTGTTCTGTTCTGCAGCTCTCTCAACTTTTTCAGTTGTTGCAGCAGTTGGTGTCTTGTTTCAGGTTTTAATTCACTTTTAGAGGATGTTACTAATAGGTGAAACATATGAATGAGTTGATGTAAATTAAAGTGATGCGAGTTTGTTTGCTAACTGACAAACAGTGAACTCAGGTGAATGACATTTCCAGACACTTAAGCGTTACAAATATTACCAAAAATTGAAGTATATCCTGAAGAAGAGCTGTCCATCATTTTCCTGCTTCTCCCAGTTTAAAACCTCTTTTGAATTAGAATTACTTATTTTGCCTAAATAAACCTATTGTAACCTCTACTGCCCCTTCTGGCAGCTCCTTTCGTTTATTAACTTCAAACCAGTTTTAAAATGTGATCATATTTGTTTACTGTAGATTTTATTAAACCATCTCTTCTCATTTAGAGAGTCACCTGTTTACAGATTAACCTTCATGTTATCTGCATGTTTGATTTTAGCACATGTCAGCAGCTATAAGCTACGTAAAGGGGATGAAACTCAGAGAAAAGAGATTAAAAACCAGGCAGGTGTATTGTTGTGTCTTAACTAGAAGGATAGGAATATTAAAATGATGTTACCTGAGTCAACTTGGTTCTCCTCTGTTCTCAAGTGTTGCATGAAAGCTTAAGTGGCGTGCTTCATTTTCCTGACTGTTCGTTGAACACACCAGTGTACATTCTTTACATTGCCGTGACGGCCCGGCCTCATGTATCATCTCAGTGAAAGAGCAGCCAGGTGGAGGTTCCCATTCCCTGCAAACTGACCTTGACAAATTTTGAATCACACTTCCTCGAGCTTCTTCTCCCACTGCGACGGGAGTTTCTCCCCTCATCTTCTCTCCTTGCTTCATCCACTTTCCCTGACTGACATTTGTTCAATGGTGCCTTTTGTTTCCAGCTTGAGGAGTTTCTGTCCCTCTGTTTCACTTGCTCTTCTGTCCATCTTGTTTGTCCACCCCTTGCCTGCTCTGTTTTTTGCACAAAGATGAAGATATTTGTCACACTCCACTGATTCCTTTCTGCATCCTCTTTTACTCCTCTACATTCTCTTATTTAATCTCCTTTCTCCCTTGGATATACAGTGCTGTGACCCCTCCGCTGGCACTGTGTTATCTCTCTAAAGGAGCCTGAACATCAGATATCATTACGTTTATCTGCATTTCTCTGAAACTGGGAACGATAAATAGCAGGTTACCACATGGGTGCTCATTGGAGCTTCAGGTGAGGTCATTTCTCAACTTTTCTGCCAGTAAAAATCTGCCACAAAACAAATGGAAAGCAGGTACAGAAAGACATTCCCCCTTTTGGAAGAATATTTTATGTTCCTTATACAACATGTCCGCCTTTTTACAGGCACTATCTCTGCTATCAGCAAAGCTTTTTAACCCATTATTCTTCATTTATTTAAACTGTATGTTATTCACTATTAAATAGACCTTCAGTGAACCTCTAAAAGGGGTTTTGATCATAAGTCTCCCAGGATTTATGAAATTCTTGCAGTTTTCTGTTTACATTATTTTTAGTCCAATATCTGCACATGTTCAGATAAATATTCCCTACACTTGTCCACTTTCTTTCTTTTTCAAGCACATATTGTATCGTATGCCATCATGGTCAAGTACAAGGAAATAAGAGCCACATCTTCAGAGGTGGGATGTTAAAAGAGCACAGATGAGAGAAAAGTGAAAGTGCATGTGAGGATTAAAAGACCTGACCTCTTACGACAGATGTCCTGCACACCGGCCTCATGGCCTCTAAACAGAGGCAGATACAGAAAAATTTGTTTAAAGGCCTCTCTGCTGCACAGCCTGACAAAACGTACATCCCTGAGACATTTTCTGTTCATTCAGAAAAGAAAAATCTGTTTCAGGGAGTGAAATCACACAGTCCTGAGTCGTAAATGTGAAAGAAATGCAGTTTTACTGTCTCATCTGTTCATTCAAAGTGAACAGGAAGCCCAATTTCCAGCGGTTCTGGAAAAGCTCAGTATCAGGTCAAAGGTTCTCAGAGTGCGTACACCTCACACAAGTGTGTGTGAAAGACATATTTAAACCCCTATTACATGCACCACATGTACACTCCCTCTAGTTTCTAGCAGTGAAAATAAGACAAGGGAAAGTTAAATGAATTGCTAGTGGCAATGAAAATGCTAGTGTGATTCATACCCAGACACCAGCTTCTGAGAAATGTTAGCACGCTCCTCATGGGCAAAGGCCTCCATTTCACTAATGTTCTTTGGTCCGTGTGCTGCAGTCATCTTTTATAAATCACACTAGAGATGTTCAAAAAAGTTCAAATCAGGCAACTATGATGGCCAGTCCACTATCCCCTGAAACCAAGCCTCGGTGGACCTTGATATGTTTCAATTGCAGGGACTTTAAACAATTACCAGGGATTTTGAAAGCTCTCTGTGCATTTTGACACAATTTACCCGAGTGATTTCATTTTCTCAGGTCGACACTTTCCATGATAAAAGATCCTGGTCTGGGGGCAGGGCATTCGATTAGACGAGGTTGTTGAGGGGTGGGGTTATGTGGGGTTATCTGCTAAGCAACGTTTATTTCTTGCAGTGTTCTGACTTCTGCTCACCTGCCATATTTAAGACCTGTGTGTTGCTGTTTTCTACTTTATACGAGATTCATATTTAAGCATACGTTTTGTGATTCAGAATGGACCAAAGGAAGAGGACATATGATAGGTGGATGGCCAGTTGTTCATTCTCCATCTTGCTTTGTGAACATAAATCAACTTTCTGCTGCCTTTCAGAGGAGTTGAAACATAAAACACACATATACCCAAGATTCTTTTTACCCAGGTAAAACAAAAAAACCCTGGTAGTTAAATCAAGTGACTTTTGGTGGAATTGGGGCTACTCTCCTGTTTCCAATTTAACCTAACTTTATTTATAAAGTACTTTAAACAACTAACACAGGACCAAAATGCTGTATAGTTAAAAATACAGAACAAAACACATTAAAACACACAATACACAAGTAAACAGCCCTATATTTAAACACACAAAGCAGCATAAAATCAACCAAAAACAACCAATAAAAGAATTACCTAAAACCAACATCTTACCGGGAGTCAAATGTTAGGGTAAAAAAGATGGGTTTTCAGTAGACATTTAAAAACAGAGACAGAGAAGATGCATGTCTAATTAAACATCCAAGTGCCAGTTAAAAGATGAGTTGTTGCAGCATTTTGCACCCTCTGGAGACAAGTGACCCCTATATAAAGTGAACTACACCCATCCAGCCAAGTGGTAACTAATGTGTGGATTACTGTCTCAAAGTCCTGCTTGGAGAGAACTGGCTTTATTTTAGCCAGCCAAAGAATGTCTAAACACATTGAAGGTCTCAGTGGGGTGACCAAAAACCATCATTTGTTTCTTTTTCTCATTGAATTGTAAAAGGTAAAGTGCCACCCAAGCTTTAATATCATCAAGACATTGAAGTAGGGGCTGCTCAGAATAGGTGTCTTTTTTTAAAAGGATATAGATCTGACAGTCATCTGCATAAAAGTGCAATGCGATGCCATATTTTCTAAGTATAAAACTAAGTGGGAGCAAGGAATAGAGGAGGGGGGCTAGAACTGAACCTTGTGGGACACCACACAACAGAGGAGGACACCTTGTCACCGAGACTGACACAAAAAGTTTACTCTGCCAAGTAGGATGTGAACCACTTGGTGCTATGTCATGCATGCACAAACAAGAGAGTGAAATGGCATGATCCACTGTATCAAACACAGCTGTCAAATCTAAAAGCACAAGAACAATACAGTTGCCACAATTAGTAGTTAAAAATATGTCATTAAAAACTTGTAAAAGGGCTGATTTGGTGCTCTGTAAAAAATTTAAGCCCCAATGAACCACAAGCTTCAGCTTCCTCACAGACAGCCTGACATTTTCTCCCACAAATTCCTCTAACTTGATTGAATTCATCTTATAAATCTGTTGGGGAAAGTGTGATCTCTTCTGCCATCATCTACTGCCGTAGCAGCATCGGAGCCAGGGACTTAAAAAAGCTCAACAAGCTGATAAAAAAGGCTGGTTCTGTTCTTGGGACTCATCTGGAACCTCTGGAGATCATTGTGCAAACAAGGATTCTTCATAAAATGAAGAACATTATGGAGAACCCTGAGCATCCTCTTCATGAGACTGTCCTACAACAACAGTGTCTTCAGTCAGAGGCTTCTTCAGATCTGCTGTAAGACAGGCCTCTACAGGAGATCCTTCCTGCCCACAGCCATCAGCATTTACAACAGCTCTATGAGGAAACATGTATTATACAACATTTAATTTCACTTTAAGATTAATAAAGTATTTTTGAATTGAATTGCCCTTCGTAGGCTCAAGGTTTCCAATGCCAGAGGAGGCAAAGCAGCCCCAGAGCATTACTGAGTTCTTTTCAGTGTTTGCTTCATTGTTCCTCCTCCTGACATACAGGTGAACCATAGGTCCATTCCAGAGAACAGAATCCCAAAACCTCTTTGGCTTGTTTATATAGTTGTGAGCAAATTGGAACATAGTTTTTTTGTATTTTTGGAACAGTACAACGTCTTCCTCCTCAGAAATCTTGGCAGCCATTAATACCTTCCTCTTTTTGCCACGTTCAGGTCGTATAGTCCCTGTTCAGTTATCTTCAGACATGTGAACTCTGTTTTCACCTGTATCTCTCAGGACATTTGCATCCTTCTCCTTGTTTCTGCAAGACAATGACCTCTTCTCTGAATTTTTCAGACAATTCTCTTGACTTAGCCATGTTTCTAACACACAATGAAACATCACCATAACCAGTCCAGGTGTTTGAGGTTTAAACCTGAAGCCCTTGATACGTTGCATCAGATGTACCTGAGATGATTCCGGATTTGCAAATTTCTGCTGTTATGAAGAATTCTGTTCAGAGGGTTGAATAATTTGGAAACTGCAATAATCATTTAAAATAGGATTTAGAGGTTAAACTTGGATTATAAATCCTTGTAATATTTGTTTTGTTGGACTATTTAAGCTGTTCTTGTGTAATTTGTTTATTGCAAAACTGTTTGATCACTTTGTTGAATCATGCTCACCTCTGATTGAATATTTTTATGATTTGGGTTTCCCTGGTACATTAATTTCTGCCCGTTTTGTGAGAACATGCCCACTTCTGTTTAACTTTTAAGATACTCAGCAGGTTGTGGTTATCTAATTCCCCTAACTCATTTATCAGTTTCATATGCTGAGAAATGTTCTTTTGGCATCTGAGGATCAGATTAAACATTTGGCTGCACAGGACTGAGTCACTGCTTACAAGTCAATATTTCAATCAGACATAGCTTTTTATCTTTTCAACTGATGCTCAGATGACAGAAGATCATAGCTGACAGGTTAATTCGATCTTCAAAGCAATTAGCCAGAGGTGCATTTGCTATTTGACAGCAGTGCAATTATATTAAAAACATAGCAGGATAAAAATGTGGTGAACTTACTCTGCAGAATTCACTGACAATACAAAGTTTTTCAAGTTTAACTCTAAAAGACCCGTTTATTTTTGCACTGACATCATAGAAATCATAAAGACTGGAGATAGATGATGATCCTGATAGTAAACAATCAGGATTGACTTCTGACATGGACTTTGAAAAGTTTTCTGACAGCCTTTTACCCTGACAAATACAAGAGTTTGGTACCCTAAGTTCCAGTGCACTTGGGTTGTGCAGCACGAAAAAGATCCAAAGCACACCAGCAAGTCCGCCTCTGAATGCCTCAAAAAGAAACAAAAAAACATAATGAAACTTATGGAGTGGCCAAAGTCTGGACTTAAAGCCGATGCTGTAGCCACAGCAGGCTGTTCGTGCTCAATATTCCTCCAGTGTGGCTATGGTAAATCAATTCTTCAAAGAAGAGTGGGCCACAATTCCTCTACTGTCATGATTTGAAGGTGTTTGAGTTTTGTTTGGGGTCTTGCCTCTGATCATGGTTGTTTATGTTTTCCATGTGCTGCTTTAGTTAATTTCCTGTTTAATTGTTTCTCTGTTGAGTTTCTATCATGTCGTCTCTATTCTCAGCCACTGCCTCCATAATCAGCTTCATTCGGTACACCTGCTTCATGCCAATCATTGTTCATATTTCACTTGTGCCATGCCCCATATATTCCCTGCTGTTCTGTTAATTCCTTGCAGATACATCTTGTTTACCATGCCAAGCCTTTCTGTGTCAGTTTGCTCTGCCATGCCTTCTCATGCCAAGCTGTAGGTTTTTGTTTTTCACTTATTAAATCTCTGTCTTTGGTCTACATTCTGGGGTTAAGTCCTGGAGCCCTTCCTAACATCTACAGCGAAAAGCAGCTCCTTTCCTTCGAAAGGCCCAGGATTTACAGCCCCAGGATTAGCCTTACATGGGTAATATGACTTCCAGGGACTTCTTGACATTCTTTTTCCATTGGTCAGAGAGGCCACATTTATTTAAATCAGCCTAATGACGGACGGGGAAGTTGTAAAGAAAACTGCACTACACCTTCATTCCAGCAGATGGCATTATTCTTTTACTCCGTATAAAAGACTCCTATCTAATGAATAATTTTTTTGTTAAAATTGATAAATAATAGATGATGAGCAACTTTAGAGTTATACAGTTGAATAATTCCTTCCTAGGTTTACATGAAACGACAATTGTATGTACAAGGAAAATTTGAAGTGCTCTGATCATCGACACTGCATTAAAATATTCGTCTTACAGTACTGTGGCAAAACAGTTTATAATTAGCAGCCAAACCAGCCTGTAAGCGGAGCTCCGCTGCTCTGACAACTCCGAAAAAACCTTTCAAAGTAGACTTATTCTTGGCGTTTTAAGGTCTACTTTCTCACTTAAAAACATCTTTAAACTACAATTTTGTGACAGATTAATGGTATAAAAACTAATAATTTGTATAGTAACCTCTGCCATTACTGAAGCTCCTGGTGCTCACTGCACACAGCCCCGCTTCTTCAACAAATCCCAGGGAAAGCTGAGAAGACCATCTCCAGACCAGGACCAATTACCCTTGAAAGCACATTCCTGGGAAAGTGAAATTACCCAGGTAAATATGTATTGGGCTTTCAGGAGCTTGGGGCTTTCTGCAGGCAATGGAATAGGAGCTAATGTCAGTTTTTACAAACACTTTCTAGCTGTTTTTGTCACCAAGGTTGTTACATCTAAAGATTAGGCTTAAGGGGAATTTCCCCAAAAGGTTTGGTTTAGATACCTTTTCCCTTTATAAATGAAATAATTTCAAATAGCATTTGGAATATATTCTTTGATAAAAAAAATCCAGTACAGAATATGAGAAAAAAGAAAAAAATGGAAGAAATATTTAAGAGGGAAATTATTTTCATTCTCTTGCCCTGGTCCTCTTCTCAAATCCCTTCTATGCATTGCTATAATATTCAGAAATCTATACAGTACTCCGACAGCTCCCACAGTAGCTCAGGATGTCACGATCCATGGATCTTTTTGTTTGTAGCTCTCACTTGTCTTTGTAATTGGACCATTTTGGGTCATTTATTTTAGCCTCTAAGGGTGTTTCATCAGTAGTTATGTTTTTTTGTGTTGAGTTTTCTTTTTCTTGTTTTCTCTTGTGTATATATTTGGTTCAGATTCTTTGGTTAGTGGTTAATTCTTAACGTTTGGTTAAGTAAGACCCTTTTATGTCCCGTTTAGGTTCCTCAGCACCTTGCTTGGGTTCTTCCCCAGCTGCTCCACATTCTCCTGATTACTCCCATTTGGTTCGTATGCAGCTCATTAACCATCCCAGTAGTTAAAAACCTGTTAGTTACCTCACATCCTCACCATATTCTTTTGTTCTCTTGTGTCAGTGTCTTCCGTGTTGGTTTCACTGGTAGCATCAGTAACTTGCTGCTTCCAGACATTATTTCCTTGGTTTTCTATAAACTAATGATTTTTAAACGTAACATTTTCCAACATAAGACTGCCAATGTCTTGTTTGCTTAGGTGTCCAACTTCTAAACAAAGTATGAAAAAAATATTTAGACTTATAGCGCCTGTAGGTCAAAAACCTAAATATTGATTAATTAAATGTTAAACACAAATTGTGGTGTGATGAATCAAAGATAAATCATGTAATTCAAATGTAAATTAAGGTAAAATCCACATTTACTATTTGTCATTAAATGTATAATTAGATTTTTGAACTTGGAAAATGGAAAGAATGAAAAACTTACCCAGACCTAGAAAATAATAAAAGCAATAGACTGCATAGAAATACTATGATATCTCAGAGTGACAGAGACAAAATGTAGTAGTTTGTGGGGTAATGGTACATTATATCCAGATAAAGATTTATCACAATATCATCAAAAGGTGAACTATATGTACAGTGAATTTGATTTTAAAGCAAAACTTGCACGTTTAACAAACTGACAGACGGCCTGAATTTAGCAGCTTGCACAATAAAAGCATCTCATAAGATGACAACAATGGTAATATCTTCTTGTGCCCTGTAGATGTGTACATTATTATCTCAACAGCTGCTATCAGTCCTGCCTGGGGCCAGTGATTGTCTGCAGCTGCATTAACAGGCCAGCTTATCAAAGAAGGCGCATATTCCTGTGATGTGCCCCTTCAGGCTGTTATCAGGGAGTTAACCCCCTATTGTGCAGCCAGAACATTGATGGGAGTTTTTTAAAAGACTTTAGAGATGGAGAAAGTGAGATGTGGGATAAAATCTAAGTTGCAGTATATTTAAAGGAGACTCAATGCAATTAAAAACTGGTTCCCTGTGACACACTATTGCTCCTTAAATGTAAATACAGTAGCCCACCTGTGGTGAATGAAATATGTAGCAACTTAACAGTACGTTTACCCAAGCAGTTCCAGAAAACATTTTTTGATAAAGCATGCTGGCTGTAGATGTAAGCTTTCAAAGTAAAATAGGACAAAAATGAAAAAAAAAAACCCATCTAGTATAACATATCTACATAAGAGCTAAGATTAGCTCTCCAGGATATATAGCCACTACAGTAGGCTAAAAATTTAAAAGCCCATGTACTGGAAAAAAACATGGGTTAATGAAATGCTAACAAAAATGTTTTTACTGTGATTGTAGATGGACGCAACCCAAGTAGCACAATCCAAACCAAATCTCCTTTTTCATATTTCTGTTTTGGTACAAGTTAGTGTTAGCATTGCAGCACAGCTAGCCACTCCCGGAAGTAAACACAATTTGAAGTTTAAAGTTCAGATGAATCGTTATTTAAAAAAATATAAGCTAACAAGCTGTGTAAGGAAAAATATAAAAAGAGAAACCCAAACCTAGTCTCCTTTTTTGTGTTTTTTAAAAACTAGCTAGTGTACACAGCACTATAGCACAGCTAGCTACAAGAGGGAAATTTAACTGACATGCAATTGGCATTCAAAAGTTGTGGGGTTGTTGAGATGCTAATACATTTTTGTTTATTGTCACACAGTTATAGAAGAGGGGAAAAAATCGTAAACACAAATTAATTTCCCATTTTTGTTTCTATTTATGTAAAAGCTAGCATAAGGAGAGCAGCACAGCTAGCATGGAAGTTGGAAAAGCAGCAGTTAAAAGTGATGTTTCAGACATTGTGAGGTTTATTATTAATCGATGCATTACCAAGTGGCAACCATTTTGGCAGATAACTACTGGGGTATGTTAAAAGTTTTTAATATTGTAGTTGCTTACAATGTAGCTTTAACACTGGTGAACAAAAGGACAGAAAATGTCCTCCAACATTAGGTTTGGTGCAGCCATTTTATGCAGGTCTGTGAAAAGCAAGCAGTAACACTGATAGAGACACATGAAAAGGAAGGGTTCTTTGTCAGCACTTATGGAGAGCAGTAGTTTACCCCAATCCCTCACCTCCCACCTGTGGAAAGTCTTTACTAATTATGGTATTACTACAGAACAGTAAAAAAAAAAGTAAAAACGTTTTATCCAAAACATATTTACTTTTTTCATTTGTTAATTACATTTAACGTTTCAAAATTAAAAATTTCAGCTTGAGTAAGAAGCCTCAAAACTCAATGAGCATATGTGTCTTCCCAACACACCTGCATGAAGTTCCGGACCATTTTTCATTTATCAGATCGATCGAGATCAAAACAAGCATGAATGCTCTAAGTTCTGCTCTACTTCCTGCCTAAGTGGACAGAGATAATCTGTTGAAAATGGTTGACATGTGTTGTTAACATCTCATTTTCCAGAGTACAAAAGGAAACTGGATTGATTCTGTTATTTAACACCATAAGTAATTTAGTGTTTGTCTGACTAGAGGTTTGGATGAGTTTTATCTGCTGTTGTTTCCCATTGATGATTCTCAGCTGGGAGGGAAAGAGATAAACCTGGAGAGGTCTGCTGTTCCCAGTGATAAGATGTGGTATGTCCAGTACTCACTAACACAGTCGGTCCTAGAGCTGATAGTGCCGACTCTTTGAAGTAGCTCCAGGAGGGAGTGACTGAGACGGAAAATGGGAAAAGAATTGAGGAACTACAGGAATAGCTTCAGGGATGTTGTAGTTGGTCACACTGCTTTAATCCTTATCAGTTCACCTTCATGTTATCTCCTTTTTCAGGTGGGAATAAAAAAGTAGCTTACTAGTACAACCTTCCCAGCTTTATGTTTAAGATCCTGTCCAGCAGGATAAAGAGGAGTTTGGTGTCCTCTTTTGTGCCAATAAATAATGCGAAATGTAAACTGTTGGCATCATGTCATTAGTTTGTGTTTTAGTTTTTAAGGTACACCTTGCTAGTACCAGACTGGACACTCTTTTGCATTTAAAACTACCCTACCAACATCCAACAAAGGTCTTGGAAATGTATTCATTAGAGATTTTGTCCCATATTGACAAGAAAAGTTGGAAATTTGTAGTTGAAAAATATTATATGAGTTCTTTGTCTATTTTTTAGTAATTACTTTCATTAGATCATAATCATTGTTCAAATACAACATTTCTGCTTTTTTAAGAAAACAAGTGACTTTAAGGAATGTTTAGGAAAGTGATGGGGGGAGGGGAGGTCAAAAGAGACATTTTTAAAGCATTAAGGGATCAGTAGCAGTTGCCGTGTCGACCATTTGGACCCAGGACTTTACCTACATTTTTTCACTGTGCAATCAGTTTGCAGTTTGGTTCTAATTAGAATATTCTTGGGTTATGTATTCTATCAAATATTTGTTACATCTTGTGACGAGTGAGTTAAATAAAGGGTGCTTTGTAAGTTACACCTTGCTTCTACCCTTTTTTCCTTCAGAACCGTCTTAAATCTTAAATCAAAAATTCAAAAAGGTGTCAGACACATTTCTGAGATATTTTGGTCCACATTCGGTCCACATGAGAGCATCACTCAGTTGTTGCAGATTTGTCAGCTTCAAATCCATGATGTTAATCTCCCAATTCACTACATCTCAAAGGTGCTGTCCTGGATTGAAATCTGGTAACTTTCGAGGTCATTGGAGTACATTGAACTTGTCATGTTCAAAAACACAGTTTGAGATGCGTCAAATTCGGACTGTAACATATGAATGTCACTGCTGAAACGGAGACTCATTGGATCAGGCAACATATTCCAATCTTTTATTGGTTGTGGAGGTGATAAAATCTCAAAAGCTTACTTTCAGAGATCTTCAGCATAGGTTGGCTACTTAGGGTCAGAAAGACTCCATAACAATCCTTTTAGGCTCTTCAAAATTCTTCTGAAAGCGTGTGAGTTGATTTTCTGGGCTTTACTGCCCATGCAGAACATTGTGCTACGAGACTGGTGTGTGAGCACGAGAAAGTTGAGGAGAAAGAAAAGGGGGGGCAGATGTATTTATGTGTTTACATCCTGTAGGATGTTACCCTTTGACCTTTGATGATGAACCTGGGCTGAGGGTCTCAGTGCTGCATCCTGATGCCAACGAGATGCCACGGTTTGTCTTGTCACTGTGTGTGTGTGTGTGTGTGTGTGTGTGTGTGTGTGTTCCTGTCTTGGCATCACAGTGAGAACCAATTTCCCGATATCACCATCAAATTGAGGACCATTTGTACCAAAGTGAGGACATTTTGCTGGTCCTCACGACCTATTTTGCTAACGGTGAGGTTTAGGACTAAGGTGTGAATTGAGTTTAGGTTAAGGTTAGGGTTAGGCATGCACTGGTAATGGTTAGGTTTAGGGTTATTGTCAGGGTTAGGGCATAGAAAGGGTTGAAAATGACTGAAAATCAATGGAAGTCAATGGGAGTCAACACATGGTCCTCACTACATATAGTAAAACAAGAGTGTGTGTGTGTGTGTGTGTGTGTGTGTGTGTGTGTGTGTGTGTGTGTGTGTGTGTGTGTGTGTGAACGCTCTGTTTGTGCTTATGTGTTTAAGTGTGTGTCTGAAGTATCCAGATAAACAAAGATTTGGTTGAACCGGCGTCTCTTCGTGCTCAAGTGGAAGGAAGTCGTTCAGCTGACTCATTGTGTCTGTGGCAGGAAGGTGTAGGAAGGTGTAGGAAGAGTGTAAGCTTCTTCTGCTCTGACAAGTAGCCTATGAAATAAAAAGAAAAATAACAAACGTGTTGAAGTCAACTATCTTAAACATGAGACATTTTAGAAGAGTGTCAAAGCACAAATGCTTTTCAAAGATGCCATAGCCATGTCTATAGCATACTGGAGAATATTCTGTTTATTCTCTTGGCTTCTGCGTCTCTACTATACCTCTTGACTCAGGTAGCCAGAGCAGTGAGGCGTTGCTTGTCAGTCAGTAGAGCCTCTGGCATGGGTAGTATTGCCAGCTAAATTTCCCACTAGTATTCCCACTTGTGGAGTGAGCTTTTTGTCAGATCACTACACACTTCAGCCTTTTAACTCATTTTAACTAATCTGAAATAACACCAAGTCTAATGTAAGCAAAACTGGTACAGAGAAAAATCAGCTAAAGTACAAACCCAGCTGCCTGTAGCATTCAATCAGCCCAAAATGCAGTACAGCCTATGGCATAAAATACTCCAGTACTGTTTCAGGAGGAATACTACTGAGGGGCTCTCCGAATAGCTGCACTTTTATTTAACTACAACTTGCACACTGGATTGTCTACATATCAACTCCAAAGTGCTTTAAACATTTTTATTCTCAAATATGAGCAGAGTCTTATTGAGAAATTAATAAACGACCATTTTACACTGACCATTTCCAAATGGTTCTATGGTTGTTTAATCTATCCAGGCTCTGGCAACACCGACGTATCCTTAATGAATTTATGAATCAAACCAAATTTCCAGACAGTTCTATGTTGGACACTTTTTGAAGTTCTACAACAAAACAAAATCAAATCATTTTCAAAAATCTTATATTTCTTGTTCACAGCCGAATCAAGTAAAGAAACACTGTATTTGTCTATCATAATTGAAAACATAATGAGCAATGACGTTAAAAACAGGCCACTAACCGAAAAGTGATTTTTGCTTCGGAGTGGCCCAGCCAGAGTCTGGCCCTGAACCTGATAGAAAATCTGTGGAGGGAGTTAAAGATTAGGGTGCTCATCAATAAAGATAAATTATCAAAATACCAATGGAAACATCCAAAAAGATGGCCAGTAATTATGGGCTGACTGCTATGATAAAGATTGTTCCATTGTTGTTCCATTTCCATTCTTGAGAAGGGTATAAATCATTTTTGACATACCATTTGTTTTATTTAAAAGTAAACAGATAATGTTTTTGCTTGATATTTCTTTAACATATTTTTATTATGTTTTGTATGTCTCACTGGGGCTAACACCCTGGCCCACAGTACCAGACAGCCTGCACCCTGTATCCTCCATATTAACTTTAGTGGCTTTAGTAAGCCTGTTCCAACTGACTGATTTCTTTCAAGTTTTGGGTTTTAGTTTTGACAGTATTTAGCTGACTTAAAAGTGCTTGTTTGTAAAAAGGCAGAGAGAACTATTGTATCTCAGTTTGAGGGGATGGAAAGCAGAGAATGGATGAAGAGGAGGAGGAGGAAGGCACCCGGAACACATGGTCCCAATTTTACAGCTGTGGAAAGAGGAGTGCCGGCGGATGCGGGATCAGAAACAAGGCCTCAATCTGGAGACATTAAAACCTCTGTAATGGTCACATTCACGTCCACAACCTGGAAACGACTGCACTGCTACTGCTATATACATCCTCTGTTGTGTAATTAGATGTCTATCTGTGTGAAGTCCAACAATTTAGGCCTTCACTAAAAGGACAAATATTGAGTGATCTTTGTTGGTGAGGGTCAAGGTTTGTCATTGTGTTTAGTGTTTTTAGGATCGCATTATGAGTGTGTGGGGGTACTCTCTTTTATCATTTATCGGCTCACACACACATGCCCTTTCCAAACAAATGTCTTTCCGTCGTCTGTTTAGTTGTGGCTCATTCACTCTCTCAAACACAGACGCTGAGGCAGAGCAGACCATAACAGAGCTATGAAAGGTATGCAGCAGGCCGGCGCAGCACAGCATCTTCCTGACTTCCTATTAGTTTCTGTTATTGCTCAGGTCAAATTAAGGTTTGTTACCATTTAACACAACATTTACTTTCAGGTTATTCTCTATCCTTCAGTGTTTTCTGCTGAAGTTTGTCTTTTGCTTTGCTCTTTCATATATTTTTATTCATTCTCACTTTTACACTTCCCCTAAATTAATAAAGCTCTCCACGCTGAATGGGTCCCATGGTAGAAATGCTAAAAGGGCCCTTCAAAAAATGATCAGATAAATTTTAAAACTTGAGTACATTTATTTTTTTAGAAAGAATTTTGTTTTTACAAAAAAAAGTAAAATTGCCAATTTCACACTTACTAGCACCCAATCAATCTCTCTTTTGCGATTTATATCAGCCTATATAAATAAACTTGACTTGACAGGACTTTTTGTAAGCTGATCAGAACATTTCTGAACATATAATTATTAATCGATAACTTCCTTTGTATTTCTAATTTCATAGCCTGTTCTCTTAGCCTCTCTTCGAAATAGGAAAGACAAGAGAACATGTCATTTGCGTAAAGCAGGTGTATAAACTACAAAACTGCTTACTCCACATTTGCCAACAAACATCTGACGATTCCCAAGACCTTTGAGAAAATACTCTGCAAACTGACAAGACAAAAGTGAAACATTTTGGAAGGTGTGTATCGTGTTACTGTTCATTACTGTTAATGAAATTAACATACCAACAGCTTAACATGGTGGTGGTTGTGTGATTTTCTGGGACCGCTTCAGGACTTGGAAAACTTGCTGTAATGTACCAAGAAATCCTGAAGGACAATGTCAGGCCATTGATCCGTGACCTTTAGCTCACGTGCACTTGAGTTATGCAGCTGGACAATGATCCAAAGCATAGCAGCAAGTCCCCCTCTAAATGCTGAATGGTTAAAAACTAGTCCAAGTCTGGACTTGACGTTAAACATGCCATTTCTGCTTCAACACCCTCTAATGTGGCTGAATTACAACAATTCTGCAATGATGAGTTGACCAAAATTCATCCATAATGATGTAAGAGACTATTAACACGAACACTTGGGTGGCACAACCAGTTACTGGGCTTAGGGGTAATTACTTTTCCACATTGGCCCAGGTTGGATTGGATAGCTTTTTTTTCTTAACAAATGAAATCATCATTTGAAAACTGCATTTTGTATTTAACCATGTTCCCTTTGTCAGATATGAAAACGTATTTGATGTCTGAACATTTAAGTGTGACAAAAAAAAAGAAAACAGAAGAAATCTGTAAGGGGCAATAGTTTTTTTTTTTACCACACTGTATGTTAACACAGGAGAAAACAACCAAACAGGGCATACATGGGAAAACACAGAGATGAGTTAAACAATCACTCATCCGAACAAGAGTTAAAGAAATGACCAGACAGTTTTTAGTGTGTGTAGATCTTAATAAGTCCGAAAATGACACCAAGAAAAGAGTTACTGGCCTAAAGTTAACAATTTTCACAGTCAGAGCAGTAATTAGAAACTTTAAAACCAACTAAAACTGTAAAAAACACGACTGGATGAGGAGCTGAGTTAATCAGAGTAGTAAAAAAGGTAAAAACAACTAATTGTGGAGGGTGCCATGTACCCCGAGAAGACAAACTGAGCTTTAGCACTGGCAGAATTGATCTTCTGATTTTACTAAACTGTCAGTTTTTTGTCTCTTTTCTGTATGCAATTATTGTGGAAAATTAAAGGTAAAGGTAAGTTTATTTATATAGCGCTTTTCAGCAACGAGACACTCAAAGCGCTGTACATACAATCACAAAGCAAATAAACACAGATACAGACACAGAAAAACAAATCAAATGATAAAATCAAACAGAGGTAATTTAAAAAAGCAAAATAAAATAAAATAAAGAGAATAGAATGATGGACAAGAAAATGAAAGGAAAATTGGACTGAAAATGTAACTAATTATGCTTAGATGGCACAGTCAAAGGCCACTCTAAACAAATAAGTTTTTAATCTTGATTTAAAGCAACTTAGGGTTTCGACGCTTTTACGGTTTTCTGGCAGTTTATTCCAGATTAGTGGAGCATAAGAACTAAAATCTGCTTCTCCATGTTTGGTTCTTTAGGTGATAGAAGGCCGACCTTGTTACTGTGTTTATGTGCATCAGAAGGTTCAGGTCTGAGTCCATCACTACATCCAGGTTTCAAGCCTAACTGGTGTTTTCTAGCTGTATTAACTGAAGCGGTGTGCTAACTTTTAAACGCTCTTCCTTTGGTCCAAAGATTATTACTTCAGTTTTGTTTTGATTCAGCTGAAGAAAATGTTTGCCCATCCATGCATTGATTTCTTCTAAACATTTACCCAGCGCTTGAATGGGTTCATGGTCACCTGGTGACATCGTAACGTATAGCTGTGTGTCGTCTGCACAGTTATGATAACTTACGTTGTTGTTTATTAAAATCTGAGTTAGGGGGAGCATGTAGATATTGAATAGAAGGGGCCCTAAGATGGACCCTTGGGGAACGCCACATGTGATTTTTGTGCTCTCTGATGTAAAGTTACCTACTGACACAAAAAAGTCCCTGTTCTTCAAGTAGGATTTAAACCAGTTGAGTGATGTACCAGAAAGGCCGACCCAGTTTTCCAGGCGCTCTAATAAAATGGAGTGATCAACAGTGTCGAATGCTGCACTAAGGTCCAATAATACCAGCACCGTGGTTCTTCCACAGTCTGCATTTATACAGATGTCATTGAACACCTTGACAAGAGCAGTCTCTGTACTGTGGTGATCAGGAAGCCTGACTGGAAGACATCGAAGCGGTTGGTCGTTGTTAGGAAGTTGTTTAACTGTTGAAATACAGCTTTTTCAATAATCTTACTGATGAAGAGGAGGTTTGATATAGGCCTGTAGTTCTGTAGTAGCAGCTTGTCCAAGTTGCTCTTTTTCAATAGAGGTTTGATAATTGCTGTTTTCAGGGCCTGGAGGAAAACACCTGGCAAAAGGGACGTGTTTATTATTTGTGTTAAATCAGATGTTATCACAGGCAAAACTTTCTGAAGGAAAGCTGTGGGTAAAAGATCGAGACAGCAGGAAGAAGAGCTTAGTTGCTGCACGATTTCTTCTAAGATTTTGTAGTTTATTTGGTGAAATTGGAAGATTTTGTCGAAATCAATTCTAGTTGGAGACAACATTGGTCCTGGAGTTGATGTGGATGTGCTGACTGACCCTCTGATCTTTTGGGTTTTTTCAGTAAAGAATTTAGCAAATTCATTGCAGGTCCTGGTAGAGTGGAGTTCAGATGCTACAGTTACAGGAGGGTTTGTTAACCTGTCGACCATGGCAAATAATGCACCAGCATTATTAATGTTTTTGCTGATGATCTCAGAAAAGAAAGATTCCCTTGCATTTTTCAGTTGTAGGTTATATCTGTATAGTCTCTCTTTATAGATAATATAGTGAACCTGGAGTCCAGTCTTTCTCCACCTGCGTTCAGCTTTTCAACACTCCTTTTTTTCTCTTCTGACTGGTGGAGCACTTCTCCATGGAGACATTTTCTTCCCAGAAACGACTTTCACTTTAATTGGAGCAATTGAATCAATGATGTCCGAGATTTTAGAATGAAAGTTATCTACCAGCTCATCTACAGTGTTACAGGGCAAAGTGAAGGTAGAAGAGTAAATCTGGTTAAAGGTTTCAGCAGCACCGTCCTTAAAGATGTGTTTTCTTATCATGTCTCTTTGACAAACTGAGTCATTAGAGATGATGCTTCAAAAATAACAGAAAAGTGGTCAGATAGAGCAACATCAGTTACAGACACCTTGGAAATGTTTAGACCCTTAGTGATGATCAAGTCCAAAATATGTCCCTGTTTGTGTGTTTGCTGTTTAACATGTTGAGTCAAACCAACATTTCTAAGAGTGTCACATAGATCTATTGGACCTCTGTCTTCAGGATTGTCCATGTGAACGTTGAAGTATCCCACAATAATTAAACAGTCATAATCAACACATATCACAGATAAAAGCTCATTAAAATCACTGATAAAGTTTGTTTTGGACTTAGGAGGCCTGTAAATATTCAAGAACATGGTTCGGACCGGGCTCTTTACCTGGAGAGCCAAATATTCAAAAGAGTCAAATTTGGCCAGAAATACTTTTTTACACTCTAATAAATCTTTAAACAAAGTGGCCCCTCCACCTTTTCTTTGCTGTCTGCTCTCACAAAGAAAATTGTAGTTTGGAGGCGTCGCCTCTATCAGAATGGGAGCTTCATTAAATTCATGTAACCATATTTCTGTTAAAAACAGAACATCAAGATCGTGGTCAGTAATGAAGTCATTGATTAAAAATGATTTTCCTGACAGAGATCTAATGTTCAATAAAGTCAGTTTATATGACTTAGTTGCTGATATTAACTCTGTGTCTGGTTGTACCTGACAGTTTATGGCTTTCATTGATTGTTTATTACTGTCTCTTATCCTTTTAGCTTTGTTCTTTCTGTCACATATAAGCACAGAGATTTTACAACTATCTCCAATTAGGGGCCCAAGTTTTTCCTGGACATGATAATTTCTGATAGAGTTACCACTGGGGCCCAGACTGTATCACAGAGAAGTGATTTGAAGGTCCTGATAAGGAGGAGATAGATTAGGAGGTGGTGGAGGTCTGCGGCATTTGGAAGATGTTGGTTTAGTAGCAGAGCCTCGGCCATGGGGGGTGTTGAATGGAGAAGATGTCAGCGCCATTTGGGTCCCGATTTTAAGAGCTCCTTTCATGTTATCAGAATCCAGTAAAGCAAAAAGCGTGCTCAGTTGTGAGATGGGAGAGTTCTGTGCGGTCTGGGTCGGGGTCTCCTGTGGATTTTGACGGGGAGACCTTTTGTGATGACCTCTCTTTCTCAGCCAACTGGCCGGTTGTTTCTGCTGGAGCTGTTGGAGGCAGCGTTATCATTGTTGTTGATACTCCATGTTCTCTTCTGAAGGTCGAAGCTGCTGGCGGATTATTTACTGAATAGAAGAGATTAGATGTGAGACGTCTGGCTCCTAAAGAGAGGTCTAACACTGGCAACATATATGAAAGCCACTTCTTAACATTACAGACCAGGTAATTTGCAGAAAGTGTTACACTGTGTACAAACTCTGCAGGGAAGGCACCAGGAAACAGGTTTTCTGTAAATATTCCGCGGAATAAATGTCTCACTCATCAAACGACCTCTGTTTCTAAACTGACTTTCAGAAAACTACTTAGTGATTAACTCAGAGAGGCGCACAGTGACCCGTGGTCTCCGTCAACACTCTCGCCACTGTGTGCCGGTTAACTGCGGCTCCTGAACTCCACCGGAGGCATTTCATCAACGTCAGGGCCGGTCTGAAAACGTCCTCTGTTAGGCCACACTCACAGGAGACCCGGGCAACTAAAAAAAGAGCAATAGACCTGAAGACATGCTGAAAGAGACCCTTAATACGGCAGCGGACCGCTCACTGAGGGTGACTGAGTGGAGGAGAGAGGGTGCATTTTATCTGTCAACAGAAAGCCAAGTGAGTGGATCACTTTGATAACACCAGAAGGCAGAAACAGGGTCTCCTTTGTGCCAGAAGGGACAAATCTTTGTTTATCTGCTAAACATGGTGAATTTCCTTGTTTACCTGACAGCACAGTGACTGTTTCCTAAAAAGAATTTGCAAAAAGCAAATATTTCCCACAAACCGAACATTTTGTGCAGAGCAATTGAAAAGTTAACAGTCATATTTGTGTGTGCATGTGGGTAAAAAAGGCTTCATTTCAACTAAACTTTGCATAAATAAAGTAAAACTGTGAAACCGTGTTATTCATTTACTCGTGCTTATCAGGACGGTGATGAGTCTGCATACAGACAGCAGGTGGATCGGCTGGTCCACTGGTGTTGTCAGAACTACCTTGAACTCAACCCTCTCAAGACTGTGGAAATGGTGGTGGACCTTCGGAGAACACCACCCCCATACACCCCCCTCACCATCCTCAACAAAACTGTATCGGCCGTGGACCACTTCAGGTTCTTAGGAACCACCATCTCTGAGGACCTGAGATGGTCTTCACACATAGACACTGTTCGAAAGAAGGCCCAGCAGAGACTGTACTTCCTGAGGCAACTCAAGAAGTTCAACCTTCCACAGGAGCTGCTGGTCATCTTCTACACTGCCATCATTCAGTCTGTCCTGTCTTCATCCATCTCAGTGTGGTTTGGTTCATCCACAAAACAGGACAGGTCCAGACTGCAACGAATAATCAGGACTGCAGAGAGAATAATCAGAGCTGACCTTCCCTCCATCCAGGACTTATACAGGTCAAGGGTCAAGAAAAGAGCTTCTAAAATCTCTGCAGACCCCACACACCCTGCACATAAACTGTTCAGAGCTTTACCTTCAGGTGGCGCTACAGAGCACTGTTCACTAAAACCAGCCGCCACAGAGACAGTTTCTTCCCCCAGGCTGTTTCTCTGTTGAACATTCAATAGAGTACAAAACAACAGCATACAGATGTTGCAAATGCACCTTTTTATTATATATGCGTATATTGTAAATTGTAAATATGTTTATTCTGTAATGCAAAAACAAAACCAAAGAGTAAAGTGTACCGGAGTCTTATGTACCGGAGTTGTATGTACGAACTTCGCAATGAAGCTGATTCTGATTCTGATCATGGAGGCCCAACAGCAAGACAGTGATAATTATTTAAATCGATTATTTTATTAAATATATTTGGAAATTTAAAGACCACGGCAGAACTCTGATTGGTAAAAAGCTTGATCCTGAATGTCCTTAATTGTTCTTATGATTTAAACCAATAATATAATTACAGTTTTTCCTCTCTGTTGACAGTGCTGTAGAAGGTGAGACTGATTTCAACCAGATGTTGAAAAATCAACGCTAATATCTTACAGCAAATTCTCACTGTGTCACACTAAGCAAGTTCACATGAATTATTATTTACAAATAACATATTCAGTTGGCTGTTTAGGCACCTAGAAGCCGCAAAACACAAATAATAACCGGTCTGATCTTCAGTAAATAGACATTTATTGCTACCTGGGCTTTTTGAGAACCATCAATTAGTTGTTTTTAGTCTGGCAGATGTTCTCCCTGAAATGCAACCAGTCACCTGCTAAAACCCTGACAGCTTTCAAACTGACAGAGTAGATCATTTATACTACATCTGCTCTCAGTGTTAACGAAAGAAATAGATCTCGAAGTGCAACCTTTTATCAGTAGCCAAAACCAGAAGAGGAAATCCAGTGTTTTCTTCCTGAAACGCACCCATTCAGGACTCTGTGGGGTTTAGTTGCGTCAGTCAGGACTGCATGGCTTCCTGTAAACTGCTGGATCAAACCACGAAACAAACACCTTTCAATGGGTGCCCTTTAATCAAAGTACACTCACAGCTGTATCAGACCTTTAATGAATAAAATAACTGTCAAACCCCAAGGAGAGAAGGATATGGTGTTACAGGAAGCTTTGTGCTCACTGTCTATACTTTCTTTCTTGGATTATGGCATCAGTTAAACCGTGATTAGCTGCTAGTGGCTAATTAGCCATCCACGGCTGATATTCGTGTCGAGCTTTAAGGTCATGTTTTAAATTGATACCTCCAAAGTGTTCTAACTCAGAGGAAATGTTTATCGAAGTTGAAAATTAATATTAGCCAATTACTTCATGTTTTCTGGCTTGGTAGCAAGCATGTAGGATGCTATTAATTTTATCAGCAAACACGCTGACTCCTTTGCCTTTATGCCAAAGTCTATCTCTGACAACCACCTTAAACAGAAGGAAAGTTTGTGCTCCTGGGGAGTCCAGGACATGATTCATGTAGCCATCTATTATCTCAGATTGGGTCGTGGTGGTAACAGGTCCAGGAGGGAAACTCAGACATCCCTCTCCCAGGGAACACAATGAAGCTTTCTCCCTGACCTGTCTGCTGCGTTCCTTGGTCTTCATGATGCTGTTTGTTCTCTAATGTTCTCTCAGAAAAACCTCTGAGGCCTTCACAGAACATCTGGATTTGTACTGCAACAAAATTACTCACAAGTAGGTTCTGTTTATCTAATATTAGGCTCGAGTTTAAAATTCATTTAGTTGGAGTGGATTTAATTTTGAAGCATTGGAGTAAAGGAGGAATCAAAAAATGCATGCCAGTCCTTCCGTCCACTTCATGTTGGTTTATCACATAAGGACCCGAAAAAACACAAGTTTGTGATCAAATGTGAAAATGGTCAAAGGTTGTGTCAAAGTCTGGTGAGAAATCAAGATCTCTTCACATTCATGAGCCGAGCTGTAAACTATCTTCCTCATTCAGTCGGAGGAGGACCTCAGCACTGACTGGCCAGTCCTGTTTCCTCCTTAAGCAAATTTAGAGGTGTCAGGGGTCTCTAAGGACAGACATGAGTACAGCAGGGCCACTGTGACTCGCTGACGGACACAAACCACTTGTAAGTTTGATCTGAAAAGCTTTGTTGTCTCTGAGGCTGCGGGTGGCTTTCTCAGCCTCTCAAAGTTTGTTCAATCTTTTATGAAATCCTACGTGTTAAAGAGGAAATGGCTACAAAAGAATGTGATTTTAAATGAAGGGGGCATAGAGGAAGGAGGTATTGAGGGGATGGCATCTGGGTTTAATTTATGGTTCCAATAAATCCCCACTCTTTACCCTCTAACCCCTGAAGCAGCCAGGCAGCTCCCTAAAATCCTAATCACTCCCTTGTCAGCTCCGTCTATGGGACGACAGAGTATGAACAGTGGCCATATTATTCTGCTATAAAACCCAATGGCGTCCTTGTAATCACCTGACTGCCCCGTCAGCCAGACAGTCGGCCAGTGAGACAGTTGGTTATTCAGTAACTTGTATGGCAGGGTGAATTATGGAGGCACTTCTAGCTTCAGCACTCAAATACCTGAAGATTTATTCTCTTTCCGACCTCAGCAGGGGAAAACAGAGGATTTTCTTCTTTTTACCGATAAAAACTCAGCTCTTTATAATGAACGTATTTGTCTTCTTTTGATGAGTAAGGGAGCATTGAGCATTCAGCTTTATTCAAATATGCAAATAACCTGTGTTAACTGAACTGGTTCTGCTAAAACAGATAGGCTTGCATTTCTTCATTTTAATTGGTGGACACTTATAATCGTTTTTGTGGTCTTATAAACTGCTTTTTTGACCTCCAAATGCATTCATTATACTTTTTAGCCCCTTTCTAGTAAAACAAACCTAATTTGAGTTGAAAAGCACAAATTTCAAGAAAGTTTCTGAAATACCATGGCGGTAAAGTACACAAATGGCACATGACAACCCCAAATGGATGATTACATATAGTGGTAGAAAGCAATAAATTAAACTGCTTGTGCACAATTTTGGGTTTTTATACTTTTCAAAGTCGTGTTTGAAATATTTTCTTTTACTTTTATTTTAAGTATTGTATTCATGTTTAATCACATACTCCACTGACTCAGGCGATGTGGACAAGCTGAGAGAGCAAAACGTCATCACTTTCAGCTGCAGCTGGACTAAACACACGTCTCTATGGCTCCAAGAAGAAGGGCGAAGAAGAGATTCACAGCTCAGATGGGACAATCTGTAGACACTGGTAACTATTGTTCACTCCACAAATCTAAAAGGAAGAAAGACATAGATGAAAGAAGATCATAAGAAGTCATTTTTGCAGTCCACCATAAGCCATGAAGAGACACAGAAAACATGTGGAAGAAGTGATTCAGTCAAATGAGACCAAAATTGACCTATAGCTAAAACTCTGTGTGGTGGACAACGAACACCCTGAACACCTTGTTCCAATGATGGCGGCAACATCATGCTGTGGCAAAGCTTTCTGCAAGAAAGCTGATCAGAGAGGTGGGACGATAAATGGAGCTAAATGCAGGGTAATCCTGGAGGAAATCCTGGGAGATGCTGCAGAAGACCTGGAGCGAAGGTTCACCTTCCAGCAGGAAAACGACCCTAAACATTCAGCCAGAGCAACAAAGTAAAAGATAGAACAAAGTCTATTCATGTTTTAGAACGAGTCCTGACCTGAATACATTTGGAAATATGTAGTGAGATTTGAGAATTGTTTCTAACAGAAGCGCTAATTTCAAACTGACTGAGCTTAAGGTATTTTGCAAAGAAGAATGGGCGAAACCTTTAGTTTCTAGAGGTGCAAAGGTGGTACAGTACCCAGAGGAGCTGTAACTCAAGCGGTTTGTTGATACAGTAGGGTGAGTACATTTGCACACAAACTTTTCAGACTTTAATTTGTAAAAACCTTTGAAAACCAAATGTCATGAGTCCTTCTTCGTCACAATTATGTGCCATTTTGTTTTGGTTTATCGCATAAAATTCTAATAAAACATAGTGTATGTGGTTTACAATGTGACAAAATGTGAAAAAGTTAAAATACTTCAGCGTACTTGGTTATGGTGTAAGGCACTTTCTTTTGTCTTTCTGGTATATAAACATTGGTCTACAGATTGATTGATTGATTGATTGATTGATTGATTGGGTAGTTGTCCAGGGTGGCAATAGATAGGGGATGCATGAGCAACAGATAAATAAATATTCTACTACTGTTATGCATGTACTTACATTTTTAATTTGTTTGGGGGTGGGGGCTAAAATCATGTTTTAAAGCTCAGCGAGAAGCGTTCACACAGGGCTGTATGTGCTGGTTAGAACTAAGATTCCCCTTATATTTAGTAAAAGAAACCCAATGTAATGCAGAATATATGTGCTGGAAGATTTTATCCCATAAACTTCAGTTTGTATAAATTTGTTTGGAAAATAGCTTTACAAATGATCAAATTTGAAATGAAAATATACAAATGATAAATATAAACTCTAGTTATTTTAAAATGTGGCTGCATTTGCTGCACCTATTGGTTTGATCCGTTTATAACATCTCTTATTCAGCACTGAGGACTTTTTCAAGTTACAGGAACAATGCAATAGAAGTAACCTGTAACCTACAGCTACAGTTTTTAGCGCCAAACTGGTTGGTTAAAATCCCTCCTGCACCGCTTTCTAAATCTGACCGAAAGGCCGGCGTCCAGAATCCTGCCAGCCCGTCTGCTTTGTTTGGCCTCGGACTCACTGACTGATTGACTGAGCTGTTTCCTGGCTGATGGGGGGGTGCTGTCAAAGCAGATTTATGTAGCCTGCCTGTGGCAGTAACTCATGTCAGGCATACTGGAGGCCACAGGGGAGAGCAATAAAATCATTCAATAAGGTAAATTGTTTTCCCTGCATTTGGTGCAAAAAAAAAAAACAAAGGGGTTTGGTGGTTATATCAGTCTCTTGGGGGGCTTAATCAGCACAGAAATCTTCCCTCTTGTGTGATTAAATCCTAGCTCTAAAATAAAAATATTCAAATTTTTTTATTTCAAAAATGGGAAAAAATGAACCTCTTGCTCACACTACCTAAATAAAGTGGCCCATAACTGTGAAGTGGAAGAAAAAAAGGTTAATATTTCCCTGGATTAGTATGCAGCCCCCTTTACTCTGATACCTCTGAATTAAATCTATAGATAGTCTACTTGTGCCAAATTTGATCACTGTGTAAATACAAAACATTCCTCAGAAATGAATGAGGTAGAACAGGCGACCCCAGTAGACCCGGTTCTGCAGATGGAGAGGTATGACTTCAGCCTTAATCTGGAAGATCCAGTTCAGACCATGTTCTGCTTGTCTGGGAGACAATATTTTTATACCAGTCAGGTTCAATCAGATCCTTCAGGAACCAAATGTGTGCAGACCAGAACTGAATTTTACTCAAGCATCGTGTTCTTTTGTTGACTTTCAAGTAACAGTTTATCACCAATTTGTGCTGTTGTTTAAATTTTTAGTAAAAAAAGCAGCGACACAAGAGGATCCTAGAGGATACAAGCAACACCAAGTTTCCAGCTGTTCTGAAAGAACACGGATCGAACCTTTAACTGGGACAAGGTAGAAGTGACTCCTGGATTATACGGGCTGAGAGACCTGTGGCTCTGGGCTCATGCCAACATGTAGAACATGTAAGCTGTGCACAGAGACCCTGCCTGGGATTCAAACCTGGAACCTGATGATGTGATGCAACCGATTGGTGATTGTTGAGCCTCCTGATTTTCTTCATGAAAATATTTAGCTTGTTCCACGCACTTTGTGCTGTTTCAGCCATAGAAACATTTAGCTCATTCATGATCCACAGGTGTCTGTGTTCTTATCATTATTGTAGTTTAGGTCTTGCCAGTTCATTGCTTTGTGTTTTTCTTCTATGCATTTTGGTTTGTTGTCTTAGATTACTGTTTGCCTTTTTCCTCTTGATGTGTAGATCATTGTCTTTATGTTCTGTGGGTTTGTTAGTCTTCCTCCCTCTGCTGATCTGATCAGCACTCTTACCTGGACTTACCTGATCTCCATGTCACTCATCACCCCTCATTGTCCCTTGCTGGATTCTTCTGTAATGCTCACCTGGTTTGAAATCCTGTTCTCCTTGTGTCTTTGCTGCAAGTTTCTTTTATTCCTTAAAAACTTTAAAATTATTAATCCTGCTCCAACAACCACCCTGACTATTTCCTGTTATGATTATCTTTTCGATCTTTTTGATACTTTTTATTTTTAAGTCCCTTTTTTCTCAGCTTTGTTTCCTTTGTAAATGAAAGAACCATCAAAATACGTCAAATTCTTTATGCTTTTTAAAACTTTAAAACTTCTATAGTCTTTCCCCATTCAGATGACATTCAAACTTTGACCATGTGATAAAATAGTGTGCTCAAACTAATTAATTCAGCTTTTTCAGATCGTTCACTTATTTTTATAGAATCAGTTATCCTTTGATTGAAAAACATCACATTTCTTCAAAATACCTGCAATGCCATCATCAAAAAGCAAGCTGTTGGACTCTATGACATCACTTATGCTGTAACTATGACATTCTTGCAAATAAGATCTTTTACGCCCACAAATTTAATTCTTAATAAACTGTTTATCAAAGAAGCATAGCTATTTTTGTCCAGTTCTTTTAGAGATACGGCTTCACTTAAATACACAAACTGTGAAAACTGCAGATGCAGCTCAAGGAATTAGAATATCAATGAAAAGTTGATTTATTTCAGCAGACTAATTCAGTTCAAATGGTGAACCCATATACAAATGCATTACACAAAACAATCTTTGTTCTCTTAATTTCAATGATTATGGCTTACAGCTAAAATTATGTTCCCCACAAAACTAGAACATTACATACAAGACCAAAATGTTCAGCTTCTGAAAGTAGACTGACCAAACCTTTTCCTTCCACTCAACTTTCCATTTAAATGTTTGGATACAGCATTAAATAACTTCTTTAGCAAGGACCTTTTGTGGCTTACCCTCCATTACTTCTTTTGCATAAACTTTAAAATATGTGCTAAATTTTCAGCTCTTTGCACTGTATATGTTATGTTGCAGATGAACCTGCTGTGATACTCTGATAGAACTCGTCACAATAATCCATCAGTCGCATTTTACTGATGCTTCAGCACCACGACTGCTTGTTTGCGCTTCACAGTAAATTCACTACTTTGAAAGTAAAAGTCAACACCAGCAGAAAGAGCAACGGTGGCTTGTTGAGATAACCACTTGTCCATGATTCAGTGTCTAATGTCTCCAGGCTGATTTCCTCAACTTTCCAGGACAGAAAACCAAAGAATGCGGGTATTCATGAGTGTGGTGACAAAGAGACTCTCATTCCAGAGGAAACCACAGCTGTAAAGACAAAAGAAGAACATAGAGGTCTCATAAATAATGTTTTAGAGAAGCAGCTCTCACGCTTTCCTTCAACAACAACCGCTACTTCCTTGAAGACAACCACAAGCACCAATAACAGCCTTATAGGAGAAGGGTTCCTTTAAAAAAACAAAAGGGACGGATGTGTGTCTCAGAAACTGATGTTTTTTCACTGATGCTGATTGTTGATGCTTTCTTTTTTTTTTTGGTTTCAGACATTAACATCCAAAAAGATGCTGTAAGAAGGCACTTTAATGGTGTTTGGTTGTATTTTGGACACAGGAGACACAGACTGAAAAGAACCTAGGATGTAACACCAGAATAAGACAGAAAAGCCACTTTTCCAGTCAATGACTGACAACATTAAAGATACAGATGCAGCCTGATTTCAGCAAAAATCTAAAAAGTACAGTTGCTTTCTCTCATTTATTGGGTCGGCTGATTTGTGACTTTTTCTTCTTAATTTTTTAGATATTTTGCATTTGTCCCCACAATAATATTCAATTTCTACAAACTTTTCTCTTTAACTCTTCCTAGAACAGTTTCCGATCAGCACAATTATAGCATTTCTGATTTGGACTATAATTGACTGTCCATATTCAAGAAAAGAAAGAAGTTTCTTCCTCTAATCCAATAAAACATAGAATACATTTTTGGTTTTTTTGTTGTTTTTTGCAGGCTGTTAATTGTTGTATATCAGTACTGAATTTGCCAGTTGATCCGTCTCTAATATCCATCAAAAACAGACGGGCTGATGCGCAAAGCTATATGTTGGTGCTGAATGGTCAGTCATTCAGTGAGTCATTTCCTACCGCTTCTTCCATAGTGGGTCGCGGGGAAGCTGGTGCCTATCTCCAGCAGTCTATGAGCGGGAGGCAGGGTTCACCCTGGACAGGTCGCCAGTCCACCGCAGGGCGTGCTAAATGCTAAGTGGTTTCAAACCCTGCTTCTGCTTCTAAACATGATATAAAGCCCGAACTGCTGCAGACACTGAAGAGGAAACACGCCATGCCTGGCCTACTAAGGACCAAAGCTGTTTGCGTAATTCAGACTGCATGGGGTAATTAGATAGCAGGTCTGTCGCAGATGTCAGATCCTGTGATCCTCTGTGTTTTAGGCCAAATACTTTCACTTGTCATCCGACTGTTAAGGATATATCTACTAGTACATCAGTGTTTTTTGTACATTTTGTCATTGAGTTGTGGCGATGTGTTCTTGAACATGCATCAAGGATAAGTGACATAAAAATAATTAGCCTAAATATATCAGATAGTTAGCCCAGGCAACCCTGGCAAGGTGTGAAAAAAACGTTTTTTTTTGCTTTAGTTTAACTCTCAAAAACTCCACTGGTCTCCTCAGGAGGAATGCATAGAGGCAGGCATCACAAATCATTGAAAATACTGTATAAAGGAATTATACAACTAAACACATCCTCTTTAAAGAGGATACACACTAAATATGTCCTTTAGTTACTCTATTAACTAAAAAAAACAAAGCTGTTGGTGGTGAAATGTACAAAATAAAAATAAGCTGATTTTTGTCCTGTTTCACTGTATATCAGTGATGTCCAAGGTTTTTGCACCGCAGGCCCAAATCATATTCGGGGGTGTATAATTAATGTTTTCCAAATAAAAAAGCAAAAAAAAAAATTCTTTTTATCTGCTTAATGATTAATTAATTACTCAATATTCTGATGAAACAAAGGTAAGGTAAGTCTTATTTATATAGCGCCTTTCAGTAACGAGACACAAAGCGCTGTACATACAATTACAATACAATCACAAAGAACACAGAAAAACAAATCAAATGCTAAGAAATCTAAAAATCTCTGGTCAATATTACAATGATACAGATAACATTAATAATCCTTTGGGTTTTACTGGTAAGAGCTGGTTCTAAACCAATCTTTCTAAAGAGGTAATTATATCATTAAGTCCTTTATGTAGGGGAAAGCATCTTGTGCTAAGAAGTCTCATCATTCCACTGAATTCTAACTAGTGAAGCTGAGTCACTGGTACAAAACAGCTTTAATCCACATTTTCAGGTGCTAATAATATATTGCTTTTACTGGTGCTGAAGTTGAACTAAGTAATCTAATTAAGAAAGCTGGGTCATTGGTGTAAGAGCAGTTAAAGTCCAAGTTACTAATAATGTTTGGTTTTCGCTGGTAAAATCTATGAAAAGTAATGAAATCACACATTTAGGTAAAATAAGATAGGAGGAAAAAAAAATCATATTTCAGACTCTATTCTTAGCAGAATAGAGCCTGAAATAGTACAAAAAAACCTCAGCAGGGGTAAGCAACACACACATAAGTAAAGATTCAGCAAGGGTATGGTGGAATCTTGAGGGTGCAAATATATACAAGTCTGAGTGTGTTTGCAAGAATTAGACTGTCAACACTGACAGAAGCGCACACAGCTGGTAGGGGAGTGCTGGGGAAGAGCGTCGTGTTTATATAACATCCAGGAGATATTTTGTCGTTAGCCAGTTAGCAGAAGTTGCCAAGGCCACATTGGGACGCCAGATTTAGAAAAACAATAAATGTGGTTCAGGGAGTTGTGAATTTCCAACCACCTTAAGAGTTTTACTGGTATGTCTCCAAATAGCCAACTTTCTGGTACTTTCCACAGATCTTGAGCGTACAACTTCCCCAAGATTATATCCTTTAACCTCTGAGTCCAACCGCTGCCAGGCTGTGATTCTGTTCAAGAATCGTGTCCAGCTTGACATTCTGCTCTCTTAACATTTTGTTCTGAGTGTTGATCGCTCTACAGACTCCATCCAACAGGAAGCTTCGGAAAGCTTTGAACAGCCGCCCACGTTTTGCAAATCACTCAATAAGCCAAGTAACCACCAACTCCAAAAAGCAGAAATCCTGTTATCAAAGTCCAAATATGTAGACATTTTCTACATCGTGGTCAGGAACACAATCTTCCACTGCTGCCAAGAATCCATTGTGTATCCAGAGAAGAACGTCCCGCCTGGACAAGAGGGTCTACTTTACCCTGTCTTCCCATGGGAAAAAAAGAATTTGACCAATTATGTTGAGAGTCCAGCTGACCAAACCCATAATTTACAAGTTTGGAGGATATGCAAAGCGAGGCTCTGAGAAAAATACAGACAAAAGCAGAAGCAGGGATCAGCAGGGAGGGAGGGAGAGAAAATGCGTGTGTCTTCCACCGAGAACAAGAAAAAAGTGTAGAAAGTAGAATATTTTTTTTTAAAACTCCTTGCTGTATTTAGCCAAGTTAATGAATATGTGCTCCGACATCTGTGTTTGTCTTTAAAGTCGATGAATGTTTGTGACCCTGCTTACTACATTACTAATATAAAAAGAAAAATTACATGGCTAGTAAAAGAAAAATAGTGTGTTAAATCTAACATTTTCCATTTAAGAAGTTTTGTCATTGAAAATCTCATCCCAAAAATTTCTGTTCATCTCAGTTTATTTATATACAGTATGGCCATTTCTTAACACAAGTCGTCGCAAAGCACTTTACAGAAAAAAGGCAAATCAATTGAATCACACAAATTCCAAGTCAAGTACAAACATTTTATTTGGTCCTGGTTATCAGACAATGCAGTCAAGTCCAGTTTATAATTAAATTTTCTTAAAAAGTATGTCTGTCGAGGTGAAACCCAGCAGATTGCATCGAGTCAGTGACTTGTAGCAGTCTCTCCTCTTGGATGAGCATGTAGCGACAGTCGCTTGCATTGATTGTTTAGCAATCCCTCATACTGAGCATGCATGTAGCGACAGTGGAGGGAAAACTCCCTTTAACAGAAAGAAACCTCCAGCAGAACCAGAACCAGGCTGAGTGTGAGCGGCCATCTGCCACGACCAACTGGCGGTTTAAGAGAACGGAGCAGACACAAAAACAACACAGAAGCACTGATCCAGGAGTACTTTCTATGGGAAGGAAAATGTTAATGGATGTAGCTCCTTTAGTGGCTTCATCTAGGAGAGAAAAAGCTAAGCAGCTAAACCCTGAGCCAGTTTTCAATGCTAGCACATACAATTAGACGCAAAAACGGGGGTAGTGAGCCTTCAGTTTGCAACTGAATTTCATGTTAAAAAACTGGGATCAATGTGATTCAAATGATTTCCTAAATAGATTTGCAGCCAAACTGTAAACACCTTGAGTCTTGTAGTGGCAAACACCTCGTTAAAACCACACTCTTCTGATAAGAAGAAGTTAAAACTGTGATTTAAAGCATGTTTCCCAAAGTAATTCCACTCAGCTGATGTGAACAATTACTGTGCATTTCTACCAAGAAGGCCTGTAATTGTTGATCTGTGAAGCCCGGAGGATGTGACTGATTGGACCTCATTTAGCTGCATGTGCGTCAGCGGACCTGAGACGAGAGTATCTCAGTCAATCTTCATCTTTATAACCTACACTTTCCCCTCAGAGGGCGGCTTATGGAGCAGAACGTCCAGGTAGCAATTTTGGCCAGTTGGAGTTTAAATACATCCGGCTGTAATATGAAAGCTCACGTGTGAACTCATACACAAACTAATACTATGTTTTGAAACGCTAAGCTGGGCCAAACAGAGTTGAAAGAGAGGAATAAAGAGTCAGTACTGCAAACATTCCTGCATGACGTTCAAGCAAGGTTCTGAATTGGTACATTCTGCTTTCAGGGTGGGGTCTGAAATCCTAATTCACATTCATTTCTCCACATTATTTATGATAGATTTATTGTATAACTTTATATACATGGTCAATACTGAATATATAAATGTTTTATTCCGTCTCTAACCTGCTATTTTAGTTTTTTACAATTTTTAGCAAGTAAACCCTTTAAATGTATCAAAATCCCTCTTTTCACCATAACCTGCACCGTTTGTAGGGTTTGTATGTTTAACCTGTTACCAGCCACTTGGACCATCAGAGCCAAAGGTCCGTTTCTACTCAGCTGAACTGATGCTTTATACCCGTGCTAATCATCAAAAACAGCAGAGGAGCTAAAACACAACTTCCTTTAATCCCTTCAAAATAGAAGGTGAAAAAGTATTGAACTCACAGCACAGAGCACAGATTTCTTCTGTTTTAGCATTTAATATTAGTCAAAGATGACCTGAGCAAAAACTAAATCAGTTTTCTTATAATAATTTAATTTTCAACTTTCCAAACCAACCTGACCCCGTGTAAAAAGTTATTACCCCCTATAGCTAATAACTGTGTTTTGCCTTGGTGGCAACAACAGCTGTTTGAGATAAATAGCAATGAGTATTTCACATCTCTGTGGAGGAATTCTGCTCCAATCTTCTTTGCAGAAATTTTTATATTAGCCACATTGGAGGATTTTATAAAATTAATTGCCTGTTTAAGATCACACCACAGCATCCCAATCAGATTTCAGTTCAGACTTTGACTAGGCCACTTATAAAAACCTTCATTTTGTTTGTTTATTGTTTTTTGGCAGGACTTGCTGGTGTGCTTTAGATCATTGTCTTGCTGCTTAACCCAAGAGTACTTAAGCCTAAGGTCACAAACTGACTGGACATTCACCTTCAGGAGTTTCTGCTAGAGAGGAGAATTCATGGTTCCATCAATAACAGCAAGTAGTCCAGGTCCTGAAGAAGCACAGTTTCTCCTAACTATTACATTCCTGTGTCAGTTTCACACCAGATGTAACGAGACGCACACCTTCCAAAAGGCTCCACGTCAGTCCGCAGCATATTTTCACAAAAGTCTTGTGGGTGATCAAGATGTTTTTGGCAAATATAAGAAGGACTTTATGTTCTAGTTTATGTTTAGGTCAGCAGTGGTTCTGGCCTTCCAATGGATATTTCTGAGGTTTTTTATGACCTCCTGGAGGAATCATAGACCCTTGGAGTAATTTAAGTTGATCTGTCTTTAGAAATGCCCCACTGACTGATGTTACGGACTTTCTTTCTAATATGTTCTTGAATTGCCTTAGATCATAGAATGACTTGCTGCTTTCTTAAATTTTATAGCATGCTTCATGTTGTCAGACGGGTTCTATTTAAGTAATTTCTTGGTGTACCGGTCAGACTGTAATCAGACCTGAGTGTAACGAATGAAAATGGAACAAAATGCAGTTAATCACATATAATTCATGATTTAAACTGGGCTGGCCTGTTATATTGTCACAGTTTTCCATTTTCATGTCTTATTTTGTCTCTTTCCTTCCTTCTTTAATTTTGTACGCCCCTGCCTATGAAACATTTTGTTTTTGTCAATAAAAGCTAAGTTTTGGTTTTCAGAATCTGCCTGTTTGGGACGTTGTGCTGTTTAACCTTGAACTGTGACTAAATATAGCGTTGTGTGAGCTTGTGTGAAGTTTCCCACTATGCTAGTCAGTTAAAAGGCCTGGTCTGTTTTCACAATTACAGCAGAATGTTGTTGCATGTGGGAGGAAAAACAAAATGTGGAAATTGACTGCTGTGGGAGTCCAGTGGGTCGATGTGATGGTGACTGTGTGTCTTAATGGTGCAAAGAGAAACCCTGGTCAGTGTTTAAGGCTGTCTGTTTATGATCTGGAGAATGTGTGTAGGAGAATTAGAGAAAACAAACCCATTCACAGAGGAAACAGGAGAATATGAACAAGTGGAAGGAGGAGGACCTCTCCTCCGGATCAAGAGTTACACATTTTAATAATGAAATGTGGGCGATGACAGCCTCATTCTTCTGCTTTGTTTGTCCTTTAAATTCTTTCTTACGACACATACCAAAAGGGAAGTATCGTCCAAAAGGGGGATTTACTCATCCATCCATCACCCACTTGTTTCTGAATCATTCATCCATCCATCACCCACTTGTTTCTGCATCCATCCATCCATCCATCCATCCATCCATCCACTTGTTTCTGAATCCATCCATCCATCCATCCATCCACTTGTTTCTGCATCCATCCATCCATCCATCCATCCATCCATCCACTTGTTTCTGAATCCATCCATCCATCCATCCATCCACTTGTTTCTGAATCCATCCATCCATCCATCCATCCATCCATCCATCACC